>NC_090232.1:25822854-25940354 GCF_024489055.1 Chanodichthys erythropterus
GAGCTGACTGTGCCATGGGAGGACCGCTTGGGAGAAGCCCACGAAAGAAAGATGACTAAATATGAACATCTGGTCACAGACTGCCGAGCACAGGGCTGGAAGGCGAGATGCATGCCTATCGAGGTTGGCTGCAGAGGATTTGTGGGGCGCTCCCTTTACAAATCCTTTACTGTGCTGGGCATTATAGGAACAACAAGGAGCAGGGCCATTAAGAACATCACCGATGTAGTCGAGAGAGCCTCGAGATGGCTTTGGATCCGCAGAGGAGCACCATGGGGGCAAGCGAGTGCTACCTGAACACAAGTCGCGGTCTGATCAGACACGGCTGGGTCGCTTGGGCGAGGGTGTCTGATGTTGAAAGACCCAAAACATCCGAGGACCTCAGGTAACATCACTGATGATGTGTTCAGGTGCATCTGAAGATGTGTTTCAAGAACCATAATTATCAAACATATAACATGATTAATATCGCTGTTAAACCAATTCCTTAAAAATAAAGATTTATTTGAAGTCGTTATATTGGCATTATTCCAAATGAAGGAAGTGTGAGGAGAGAAATTGTGTGAGTAGCAAATTTTCCAGGCTAAAAGCACTTTCTGGTGGAATTTGGACAATTTAAGAGGAAGTTTAGAAATATTAAAGTCACAAGTTAACAGAAATTCTAAGCCACCATATTTGGTTAAAGAGACTGTGTGTGACTTGGTTCCAAAGGGAGTTACGATTAATAAAAAAATTTTTTAATCCAATTGAAAAGTTCTATTAACATCATCATCATCAAAAAAAAAAAAAAATATCCAGACCCCCCCCTTCAGCTTTCTTATTAGTAAGAACCCTTTTCTTAAGTCTTTGGGATTTGTTTTTTTCAAATAAAAGAATAAAACAAATTATTGATATCTTTACAATAAGAGTCTTTAACATACAAACATATGCAAGGATAGACAAATCGAGATAAGCCTTATGCTTTAGATAATAGGACACGACCATAAACAGAGAGATCACATTGTAACCAACAGTGTAATAACGCTTTTGTCTTTTTTAATCTAGAGGAGAAATTTAAGTTTTGTCTTTCTGTAACATCCTTTGTTACAAGAATTCCTAGGTATTTGACAGAGGGTTTCACTGGAATGTTATTAATAACTTTATAATTTAAATTGTGTAAAGGGAGGATTTCACATTTGGATAAATTTAGAGTTAAGCCAAAGGCCTTGGATAAGGAGATAGCATTTGGAATAAGAGATGTGTCATCCGCCAATTGTGATATATTTTTATTTCTTTAACAAAAATTTGGAGACCTTGAATTTGTTCATTATTAACAATTCCAATGAAAAATAATTCAACTACCAACAAAAATAAAAATGGGGAAATTGGACAACCTTGATGTACTCCATGGTTAATGTTAAATCTTTTAGGTGTTGTGTATTACAGAACTATTAATATCATTGTAAAACATTTTAACTACATTCAAAAATTTCTTTACGAATCCAAAAAGCATTATAGTTTTAAATAAGAATTCATGTTCAATTGTATCGAATGCTTTATAAAAGTCCAGAAAGAAAATAACGGCTGCTTCATCAACATTCTCAGCATAATCCAAAAGGTCAAGCACAAGTCTAATATTGTTAGTTATGTGTCGACCTTTTAAAAAACCTGACTGGTATTCAGTAATAATTTTATTAAAACCTTCTCATAATCTATTAGCAAATACTAAAGTAATTCATTTATTTTCAGTTGTTAGAAGAGAGATTGGTCTCCAATTTTCTATCAAGTGTGGATCTTTATCCAGTTTAGCAATTAAGGAAATGATACTTTGTTTCATAGTAGTAGTCATTTTGCCACTGTTAATACATTCATTATACATATAAAGAGGAATTTCAGTTCCCAAAAATGTAAGTAAAATTCTACTGTCAACCCATCTATACTTGGTGCTTTCCCTTTTTTTTTCATTCAAATCAGGGCATATTTGATTTCAGGAGAAATTATATTGGACTCACAGAAGTCTTGAAATTCTTTATTAATAATAGGAATATGTTGATGGACTATTTGAATGAACTCTTCACAATTATATAGATTAAATTTGGAATTATATAGTTCTTTATAAAATGAGTAAACAAAGTAGGAATATTTTGTTTTGGATCCATATCCCCATTAATATTTAAAGAAGTTAATGCATTTTTTTCTCAAGTCTGAAAAACCTTTATAATTAATATAAAATATATTTTTTCACCCTCTTCAAGCCATTTCGTCCTAGAACGAATAAAAGCACCTTTAGCCAAGTTTAAATAGATCAGGTCTGGATGGGATTGAATTGTGACCAATTTAGTTTCTTCCTCCTTAGTAAGATTTTGCTTTGATGTTCCAATATCCCTAATTTATCAATTAATTCTAACTCATTTTGTCTATTGATTTTTTTTTTTTTTTTTTTTTTTTTTAATTCTTTACTACGTTTAACTGCAATCTTTCTGATGTTATATTTGAAAAATTCCCATTTACTTTTACTTTTACACCCTTGGTCACCTCCGAAGTGTTCTTGGACTCAGGTTTCGCATTTACTTGATTCCTTTTTTTTTAGCTGGAGAATCAGATTTTTGGGGTGTTTCAGGCAGAGTTAGGGAAATCGGCCAGACAACAGGGCGCCATAACGGACTTACAAGCAAGTTCCATCTCGTTAACAAATTCACAAATTACCAAGCTTCAAGACCTAATGTCTTGAAGCTGAAATTTACTACACTGAAAATAATGACTTTGTGGTATGGTAAAATCTATTACATTAATTCATGTAATTTATACATTGTAAAATCAAGATTAAGTTGGTACTATAATATCTTGAGTAAAATTTACACAATTTATTCATGTAATAACATAACTGAGAAGAAATAGTAAATTGTATCTTATATTTACAAATACTATTTAACTATTTTATAGTCACAGCACATTCACCAAAAAAACTAAGTAAATTTTAATCTGAAAAAAGCAACGTGTGTCGGTGCGCTTTTTTTTTTTTTTACAACAAGATCCGGCTTGCAGTGGCAGAGACGGTCCGTAGACATTGGTCTGCGAAGCAGCAATGGAAAATTTACAAATCCTGACCGCTGTTGGAAGCTTCGCAACCGCTTGCATTAGATACAGGGCATCCGTACTGTCTCCTCGTGCTGCACCGCATATTGTTTACCTTGCTTTTTGACCCATCGCGATGCTTGTCGCATTGCTGTAATCTTGTCTTTATTTATTTAATTGTTTGGAAAGTCGTGTTTTTTGTTTGGTTTTGCTACTGAAATGGAAGCACTCACTTAAAACGAGGATGTTTGCTGCTTTTTTTAATAGGCCTGTATTTAAATGAACATTTACTTAATTTTATTGTGTATAATCTACTGGGGGATTTATAGTTCCCAGAATGCTTTGCATCAGATTTAATTTGAAGAGAAAATGTTTAATTTGTTTATCTTCATGTGTTTTAAGCAAGATAAATATTATTGTTGTATATTATTGTTTAATGTTCTATTAAGGTGGGACTTAGAAAAGTTTTTGTCATGTTGGGAGTTTTGGGGGTTACCGTCGTGGTGACAAGTGGAGCCTGACGTTAGTTTGATGACAGGTTAGACAGGCATGTAAAACAATTACTGAATAAGTAATTGTAAGTAGTAATACTGTCAAAAGTTTTATTCTTACAACATTCTGCTTAGAATGTGTGAGTTTTGCTAAAGTTAGAGTAAAACCAAGGCAAGAATTATTGCAGTGTATATAATAATAGTGTGTAATATTAATTTATTAAACTAAGTAATTCAAAATGTGAAATGGATAGACATTATAAAATCTACTTAATTACTTCATAACAGTAAATGTTAAAGATTAATAAAATTTACTTGATATTTTCACATTTTAAATTTAAATGTACTTAATTACTTTTAATAAATACAACATGCTAAGTTAGATATAATTAAGTAACATTTACTTAATGTCTTCACAAATGTTACATTTAGAGTTAAGTACATTTTACTTGATACTGGCAAGTAAATTGTACTTGATATCACAGCAGTAAAATTTACTTAGAAAAACTGAGTGCAAATTGTTACAATGATTTTATCAAGTAAATCCTACAAGTTGTTTTTATCAGTGTAGGTTAATGTGAAAATCCATAGATGCAGCAGGTAGTAAAGATTTAGTAAAAAGAAGAAAAAAAATGCCTGGCATGTAAGAAAAGTTGAAGATCAGTCATTACACTGTAACAGTCATTACACTGTAAAAAGTAATACCTAGATCTAACTTATAAAAAGTGAGGCAAGTGGCTGCATTGGATGTTTTAAGTTGAGTCAACTTGCAGCCTTTTTTAAGTATAATAAACACTGTAACATTACTTAATACAAACGCAACAAAATCAAGTTGAGTTAACTAATAGTACTAGTAATTCTCCGTTGGATAAATCTACTTTTATTGGTACAGGTAACTTATTTATGGGTTGCTACAAGTTACCTGTACTCATTTTAATAAGGTTTTATGAACTTTATTTTCTTAGTAAAATTAACCTAATTATATGTGAAAAAAACATTTTAATTTAGTCCTGGCTATAACCTCAGAAAAGAAATCTAAATGTCTATATTCTAAGCACTTCAGTGATTAGATTTAATAACAATAAAATTTAAAAACAATAACTATTACAAATTCAATTGAAGAAGAAAAAGATGGGAAGATATATTGAAGACAATAACATTTATTCAATGTCAACCAGTTTCACTCTTAACAGTGACTACAAAACAGACAATAAATGTGGCCGTACATGTACACAATAATATATATATAAATAAATAAATAAATAAACACTGTACAAGTGTATTTTCAACCTGTTCTGAACAGTAAGGTAAAATATCAAAATCTGCCCAATCTGCAATGTTTAGATAAAGGTAAATGTGTGCCATAACATCATATTGTATCACATTATGGAAAACAATGCCATACGCCATTGATAAATCATCTAAAATAACTTGGTGAGGAGATTTGCGTACTTGGATGATGGCTTAGGATGCAGGGGTCCAATCCCAAAAAGAGTCTCTGATATACAGTATCTCAAAAGTGTTCACCAGTTTTGAGGGAAACATGAGGTCGAGGGCATAGTTAAGTCCAAACAGGAGGCAGCATGCTTTCGACAGGTTTGGCACACCTCTGACCATGGGCTGTCCTTCAATGATGATCGCAATCGTATCGGGCTGATGGCACATGTAAATTTTCAGTGGGCAATTGCCGAGCTCCGTGTGCACCTCTGTTTCATCATGACTCTATTAGTGGAGACAAAAAAGAATCAAGAGTTTGGTCAGACAAACAGGTAATGAGATGAATATAGCAGACAGGTAGAAGACAGATAAGACACAAAGTCAAAATTGTACTTTTGTTGCTAAAGGTGGTGGATACTAGATGGACACTGTGGCTAGAGCATGTGACCAGAGTGAAGTCTACCATGCCATAGAGTGTGGGTACTAAACTATCATGATCTACTGTAGCATGAATGTTGTCTTTTTCTGGTTCAAAGGATGCATTACAATAAAACAATGCAATTGTCCTTGCCTGATTGGTCATCACATTACTGTTTATTAAGCTATACAGAGTTTAAATATCTTCCAAGAGCAAATGTAATAACTCCATATCATCTCAATATTAATACATACATACAGAAAAATAGCCCAATACATACGTGGTGGATGAGGTCTCCCTGTCTCTCCCCCATGTACTCAATCAGGCATCTCAGGACCACTTTCTCCTTTTCTCCACAGGCAAATGGTTCCTATCAAAAAGTAAAATCTGATCAAAATTCACAACCATAAGCTCAGGAATGTCAACATTTGTAAACAATATGACAGGTAGAACATACACTACCTTCATTCAGTGTGTCCCTATCCTTCAGGTCATCAGTTGAACTTAAAGTAACAAAGTCATCAAAATCCTGGTCCACTGAGATCCCAAATGTTTCTTTTATCACTTCTTCAAACTCTTTAACTGTATGTGGCATTCCAAGAAGAAAAAGTTTATTTATTTCATGGTCCAGGATGACTCGAAATTTTACAGCTGTCTCCACTTTGATGATGTTGCCTTAAAAAGATGACAAAACATCATATTTTTACATTCAGTCTGGCATTGTTTAGCAAGCAATCTGCTTCAGAGAAAGACTGACTGATAATAAGAAACTGCTCTATTTGGTGATTTTTTTTTTTTTTTTTTTTTTTTTTGTGGGGAGAAGGAGATGATCATAGATTATCATATCTGCCTTCTATTGGTGGTAGGTACATAAAAAACTTCTTCAGAAATGTAATTGTATGGAGCTCACACGTTTGCAATTTTTTCTATGTTTTACTTAACTGGGAATAGTTATAGCTGTAATTGTATTTATTTTGAAGTTTTTCTTACCTGGATGTGAAGCTTGAAGACCCAAGGTAAAAAAAGTTCTTTGGTATCTAAAGACCAGGAAAATAGGTTAAGGTAAATGTAACTTATTTAAATAATAGGATAGAAATATTTTAGTTTTTTTCCCAACCAAAAATCTGTTATTAATTTACTATGCAGCATTAAAAAAAAACATGGATCAAATCTCTAAAATCATACAACTATCTGCTGCTGATGATAACCCCACGACACCCCATGACAGCGGCATCCCCCACCAGAGACCGTGTTGTTAATATGAAATTAAATAAGTGCTGTAGTCGTGCCTAATATGTTTTAGGGCTACTTTGGCACTGATTTTACAAATAATATCACTTTTAATCGTTAGTTAGCGTTAGCCAAAGTAGACTTAAAACACATAGTATGCATGACTACACTAATTTAATTTCATATTAACAACAGTCTCAACTGCCGTTGTCTGCCGATCGTTTCCAACAAGACCACACTGTTTAGCACTGTGCAGCCATCTTAACATGTCATGTGTGCAGGATAGCTAGCTATACAGTACAATTTGCAAGCCTAACCTCAGCTTCCTAGTGGAGTAAGCAATTTCGCGTGACTTTACATCAACAATCATTCGGCTAAATTTGCTCAACTTACCGTGTTATCAGTCCCTGAAATTCAGATCCGCTGTAGCAAACAAACAGTTGAAGTGCCGAGGAAGATGCTGCATCTGCCTGTGAGTCCCGCCAGTGAAAAACGGATAATGCCAACTTATAAAATTTAAAACATTTAAGTTTGATGAACACACACCTGCCACCGACAGCTGCTCTAATAAATTGTGTATGTCAACTCACTTTTATAACATTTCTTGTACACAACAACCACATACAAATAACTACTCAAATAAATTGCAATAGTTTTACTTAAAATACATCAGTTTTTATATAACAATATATTTTAAGTAAAGAGGAAGTATATTGATACTTTTTAGTATAAAACAAATAAAATAAACTAGATTACAACTATTTAAAGTATATAAAATCTACTTTGTGGGTGTAGCACTTTTTACAGTGTCAATCCTTTTCCCCTCGATGTATGTATTCTAAAGTGAAAAACATGAACTCTCTAGTAACTACTGGAGTCATTGTAAACTTTTGAGGTTTTTGTACTATTTTTTTTTTTTTTTTTTTGAGAATTTATAGTAAAAGAGGTAATTTTGGGGGAAAATCCAGCCTTCCCCAGGCAAGCAAATGTTTATAGGTTTTGATAACATGCCAACCAACTTCCCGTGATTATTCCTACCTACCTATAGAGGATTTTATTGCACGGCCAGACAAAAGCTGTAGCCAGGATCCAGCACTTCACTGCAGTCCATTTATTTGTGTAAAGCACTCTAATGTATCATAAGTTTATTCATGTTTTGATACACCTGTGTTATTAGGTGGTTGTGACTGTGAGTGGTTTCAGAACCCCTGTTTTCATAATCCCCCACAATCCTCTCTGTCATATTTGTATATCTTTATGTATATCTGTCATATACATATAGTAAAGGAGCCTATAGAAGTTTTTAATAGCACACAAAAGCCAGTGGAACCCCACGCTTGGCTGGCATTAATAACAAATATAAGATGAAATATATTTTTTCACTTATCACTCCACTTCCATGTGTTTGCTGTGTTATAGACAGGCTGTCAGTCCTCTGTGCATTAGTAGTGGGGCTTTTTCAGTGACTCTTTACTGCAGGTTATATAAATATGTCAGTAGATGATGACAAGTGATGTCTTTATGAATCATTCACTCAATTGCTATGTCCTAAGTTGCAAAAAGCTTACTTTGCAACCATTAAAAAGTATGTTGCATTGTAGTATACATTTAACATATATTTATATATATATAATTTGTTTATATATGCATATAATTCATATATACAATTCACATTCAACAGTACCGTAAGGAACTAGGCATATTCAGAGACAGGTACTGTATTCATGAGTGTCATTGAATTATTCACTCAACTGATTTGTTCAGAAGGACTAAATTCAGAATAGCATACTAACATAATATTCTTACTATTATACACAGGGCAGAAATAGTAAGAAGTAGTATGCTAATATGTGTATAACTCTGCTTTGTGTTGCTCTGAGGTATGTAAGGCTGATCTTGTTTTGTATTTTGTTTGGAACACACATTCAAAATCTTGCTGATGGTCTGAATATCAGAATGCATTTGATTAGAGATTAGAACAGCTTGTTTGTGTGATATTACTTAAGTAATGTGTATTATGAAAAGATCCTAGAATTCAGTAGTGTAGCAGCTTACACTGGGAATTTGATGTGAAGCGGATGAGGCACGCTCCTATCTCTCTTTACACTGGGCGCATGTGTGTGAAAAGATCCATAATTGAATACAGCTGATATCTCACTATCATGACTCACCATCTTTTAATAGTGGCAGAGTTCTTTTTTCTTTTCTTTTTTTTTGAACCCTCACAACCAAAACACAAGGGCATTAAATGAAGAGGGAGATGCATTTCAGGCCCAATCTTTTACAAGAGAACTCTGATTTGTTGGCACAATAGAGTCTTGATCTGTCGGTTAGCCTTGATCTGTCAGAATTGCCATTTCTTATAAAGCAAAACTAGGAGCCAAGCAGTTCACTCAAACCATTTCTTATGCTGCAGCTTTAAATGATACATTTAACCACTGCTGCAGAGTAAACCAGACTATGGATATACTATATGGATATACATTTTTTAATTATTTTAATTAAGCATATATTATGCATTCATTCTCCTTTGTCTGTTATTGCATCTAAAATGATGATCTTCTTTTGTTTTTTTCTTTATACTATCTTCCTCAGGGAGTGGGATTTTTCACGTGACAGGTTGAAAAAAAATGGGAGGAGAGAAAAGGTCTGTCAAATAAACGTGTAAAACAGAATTGAGAAGGAGCTGCTTTTGAAGCAGTGGATGTGTGGAAATAGGCTTAGATCTCAGGGTTGTCAGTCTACGGCAATGAGCCCCCTTTGATGTGGCAATGGGAAAGAGTCGCTGATGTGTTTGTTCAGATGGAAATATCCCCTCTGTCTGTCTGACTGAATGTATGCCTTTGTGCAGGAGTGTCACACCTGCTCAGTGAAACTGCATAATACTGGAACTCACAGATTCTGGAACAGCATGTGCTATGCAACACCATAGCACATTCACATAAAGACAGACAGATGGATATACTGTAATGTATATGCACATATGCAGGAAAGCTCACATACACTCCAGGTTTATGTCATTCAGAATTTAATTTCAAATTCAGTTCCAAAATTTAAAATCAATTTGAGGTACCAAACAGGATGCAGAATGCAATCTGAATTTGAAAGCAAATAAAATCTAAACAAATTGGGGCTCTCAACTCTGGCCCTCAAGGTCCACTTTCCAGCAGAGTTCTGCTGCATTCACGCCATGCTGTAATGACCATAGTCTCAAGATGACAACACATGACATTCTATTCAGAGCTGTTCATGTCCTCAGACTAAGAATTATGTGTTTCAATGGCAACACTATCAACCCCTAAATTAATCTGCAGCAGTCAGGAGGCACAGTGGTCATGTTGTACAAGTAGGAGCTCTCAGAAAATTCCCATCTTACAAGCTGTAATTATGAGCTCTATGAGGATGTGAATGCTTTTTACAAATTGAAATCTCTACAACAATGCATGAACGCACCTTTTAGCTACAACCTTGATCAAACTCACCTGCCTCTTAATGTAATTTAAAGGTATTTTTATCTAGTAAAGCAATGTTTGCAAATATTTAATCAGACTTAAATTTAGCATTGTGACAGTGATAGACATAATAAGCTATGGTTTCAGCCTATACTATTTATTTATTTATTTGGTTTTATATTATGCTTGTGAGTTTATAGATAGAGATAGGTAGGTAGGAAAATTCAATGCTTTTGTTGAAACCTTTATTAAATATTACAAGAACAAAAAGTACTTGATGATATGACCTTTGTTGCCCACATCAGCCTGTGCTCAGGTGCTAAGAAGAAACCACTCTGTGGAATGTCACATTCTGTTAGAGGTAAATTGTTCTTTGCAGGAATGTTTGTCAGACATTTCTTAAGTAGTATTTTGTCTGAGTTGGCCCAGGCACGACACAGTGCTGTGTGTGTTGTTCTGTCAGTTTATTAGGGGTAGCAGTGACTCAGTTCCTGACAGAAGGGGGTGAAGAAATGATTTGCACACCGCTACCACCCTCATCATTGTAATTAGTGAATGTGTTTGTGTATTTTTTGTTTTATATGGGGTTGTTGCCCCCCCAAAAGGCATAATCAGTATTGACTTTAGAGACCACTGAATCAGAAAATGAGGTGGCATATGTGAGAAGGTATTGGGGATGTTTGGGGCTCCCCTCTCTTTGCTCTCATTTTCTTATTGTTTATTCAGGTGTGTCTACATTTGTGCACATGGCGATAAACAGTGCAGTTGTATAGGATTTAGAAGTTTTTGTTTTCGCCCCAGGTTATTCAATTAAGGTTCCAAGAAGTCCAGTCTCTATATTTCCTTCCTAAAAAGCTCCAAACAACCAAAGATCTGAAAATAAATTACACCACTTCAGTAAATTTTGTGACTATAAATCTGGTCAGTAATGTGTCAGAAATGAGTCAGTAATGTGCATTTCTGATTCATTGTACATTTTCAGTTTTGCAGTCATAATACTGTGACAGTCTGGACATGCTAGCTTTTACTATCATGATGAGGCTATAATCCAGCTAGTAATCCCACTTAAAATATAAACTTAACATTTTTCTAGCCCTGTAAAATATTTTTTTTTAATTCTTTAAGATGGAAGTTATTACATGCAACATAGTAAATTTTTGTATTTAGTGTTTTACTTTTTCAAATCATGCTGGCCACATTGGACTGTTTGAGCCTCAAGTTCAATGCAAACTCGTTGCCCACTCACAGAGTTCTGCACTCCCCCAAATACTCCCAATATAATGAAAGGATATGTTGCATCGCTCATTTGTGATGCAGATATGTTAAAATAGTCATTTTCATATTAAATTATTAATAGTGGCAAAAAAAAAAAAAAGGCTGTAAAGCTTTCCTATTGAAAAATGTCCTTGAATAAAAGGTAAGTAAAAATAGTCTCTCTGATAAAACTGATTTTGTCCTTATAGAATCATTTAATGATTTAAAGGGATAGTTCACCCAAAAATGAAAATTATCCCATGATTTACTCACCCTTAAACCTAGGTGTATCTTTCAGAAGAACACAGTCGAAGATATATTTAAAAATATCCTTAGTCCTCCAAGGTTTATAATGGATGTGAATGGCAGCCCAAATTTTGAAGAAAAAAAAAAAAAAAAAATCCCATCCATTAAAAATATAAATCCATATGACTTCAGGGGGTTAATAAAGGTCTTCTGAAGTGAATCAATCCATTTATGTAAGACAAATATGCTTATTTAAAACTTTATAAAGTAAAATAAGTACATTGTGTACTACGTCGCGGAAGTTAACGCATTTTGGACGTACATTATTCTCATTATTTTACTTAAGTTTTAAATAAGGATATTTGTCTTACACAAACACATCAATTTGCTTCAAAAGGCCTTTATTAACCCCTGGAGTTGTATTTATTACAATTAATTAAATTTAATACAATTATTTTTTTTTTAGTGCACAATACAAATACTTACAAAACACACACACACACACACACACACACACACACACACACACACACACACACACACACACACACACACACACACACACACACACACACACACACACACACACACACACACACACACACGCACAAAAAAAAAAACAACAACAAAAAAACATTAAGATTAAGATTAATCTTACATTACATTACATCAAGATTAATTTAGGCTTAGCTAGTGATTTGAAATGCATGTTGTTTCAAACATGTTGGTGACTCTATAATCATCTCTACACTGTGCCATTGTTGTGACATTAGGCTTGTATTGTTCTGTATGTGTCCGCTGTGCATGGGAAAGAAATTGCAGTGGCAGATACATTAAACTGACACAATATATGATTTAAAGACATTGTGATATCTTTCCATGGTATATGCTGCCGTATCTTTTCAGTCAACATACAAAATCTTTCCATCCAGATCATGTGGGCCTGGATTACCTGTTAATTTAAGGTTATTCTCTGGTCCTGGACACTGGACACTAGAATGTCCTTGTTTATAGCACTAATAATTCCCTCCCTATAATAGCCAGAGACAGAGCAGGCTCTGTATGTGTAAAGAGAGACTTATCTAATCTAACACGACGGCCTGTTTCCTGCCACCCCATCCCATAACTCAATCCAGCCCTAACACATCATCTCCTCTCTCTCGAGTGTGTGACACACACACACACACACTCACACCCCACTGGGTCTAGAGCTCTTTACAGAAAGAGCTCCAGACCCTCTCAAAATAGTTGTATATGCAAATAACCTGTAAGTAATATTCATGAATTTTATATATTTTAATTAATCCTTTTTACATTATATGCAATTATCTTAGATGATAACCACAATTTTTAAAGTGTGTGTGTGTGTGTGGTCCTGGTAAACACTGTTGTGAACCTAGTGTCCCAACAAGGATGGTAATAACAGTAATTTTAGACCTTGTTTGGGCATTTTTTATTTATTTTTTGGTCCCCATGAGGAAAACCGCTTATGAATCATACAAAATTATATTTTTATAAAATGTAAAAAAAAATTGTTTGGCTTCAGGTCCAGTGCCAACCATGATTTACCCTAACCCCCTTATATGTGTATTCACAAGTTCGCCTGCCCATTCAGTCTGAATGGTTTAAACAAACTTGGCCTGCTGTCCCAGAAGGAGGCTCGAACCCTGGGAGAATTGTCGTTAGGATGACGCAGTGACTGCTGCTTACAGTATATATGCTCGTAATGATGATTGACAGGACTGAATGTTTAGGCTCCTCCCGAACCTAAGTTTGGAACTACACTAAGAATAGTTAACTTAAAAATGAAAATTCTGGCACATGTACTCACACTGATATATATCAGCACGACCTATTTTGTTCTGTAAAATAACAAGTTATAGTTCACTGATAAAATTCCAGTGACTTGTCAACTCAAGAACATTTTTGCAACAGTTGTGGTCATTATTAATTGCTGTATGGAAATGAACTGCTTGAGGATTCCTCAAAATGTCTTCTTTTCACTTCCACATTCAAAATAATAAAAAGTTTTATTTTATTTTGCAACAGAATTTTTAATTTGCTTGGGTATATTACTGTGTTTAGAGCTTGCTCAATCAAATCACTACACTACATTTCACCATCTGTCTTTTGGTATAGTCCCCCTCTAAGTGTCCTCTGATTTCTTCAGAGTATGTGTGTGTGTGTGTGGTCTTATATTTCTGTCCTTTCTTCTTGTGTATGTGTGTGTTTACATTCAGATCTATCACTGAGGGTATGTGTGCTTGGAGTGGCTCAAGGAGACAGGATTGTTCTTTCTAAATTACCGTTATAGATCCAGCAGCAGGAGGCTGTCTTGTTTGGCCGCCTCCCAATTTCTCCATCCTCTCCAGCGCTAGCTTTTCTCTGTATTCCTCACTGTCTGTCTCACATTGGGGGATAAACCTGCCATCACTGAGCATACACTCCTGCAGGACTGAGATTTAATTAGCGGGTCCTTGAAATCAGCCAAGACCGGAGATGTCCAGGCTGAAGCTAGCAGGTGCTGTGGAAGAGAATTCACACTGACAATAGATAACACCAACGAAGACACATTGTACACACACACACAGTGCTGTGCTCTAACCTCAGGAAACAAATAAATTAACATTAATGCCATTTAAAAAGGATGTATTCTAAAATGGTTAGATAACAGTCTATTTACATTTAAAAACAATACATAAAGAACAGATTCAGTGATTCTGGCACAAATACGGTATGTCTTACCCTCTCTTGCATAAAGACAATGATATCTATAATATCAGACGGTGTATCTAATATACAGTATAATTGAAGTTATTTAATGCAATTTCGGGTGGAGTACGGCCCTCTAATCTTCTAATTTATTCCAAGATATAAAAGCAGCCTCTTACTACTTCCCGGCGTCAGTTCTTTCGGCATTTGGCCCGCCCCAATCCGGCATCATGTCTGACTTTCAGGAAATTGAGCTTTTTCCCTGCAACGAACTCTCCAACCTTCCAGTAACACCAACTCGTCTTTCCCAAACAGCCCTACTGAAGCGGCGAAGCAAATCATCACACGGACAAGGCGGCTCGCCTCCAACCCTCCACAGCCTCAGCCTTCTTCCGCCGCTCATCCCAGCCGGCAGTCTACCGCAATAGTTCTGCTGCCACCCCAACTGTGATTCTCGTCCTCATCAACAGGTTTGCCAAGTCCACGGTTTTCCCGTGGAATTGGGCTACTTTTAAATTGTTGCCGCAGGTTGATTTCCTCTTGTGGGTTAAAGGTTTTTCATGCATAAACAGGGCCGGCCCAGGCTCTGTTGGTGCCCTAGGTGAGATCTAGGTTTTGATATTTGGGATATGGTCATTGATCTACTTTTGGGCTATTTTAATTGGCCATTTGCCTAGATTTGTTACACAGACCTGGCAACCCTGCTCATCAAACAAGCCCAACTAACCCTCGTCTCCCTTTAAGCTACTTACACACCGCCCTAAGACATAGTTGTCGCCTCGCATATCCGGATGCACTGTGGGTTCTCCTGTTTGAGTGCAGTGTAATCTTTCATGATTCAATTGTGGGCTCTTCCATTCGGATTTCAATATTACGGGCCTTCCCAATCGAATGCTGTGACAGATCATTATTGGGAAGGGTTTAAACAATGTTTTTTCATGCTTGTTCAGTGAACTATAAACAATTATTGCACATGTAGCTGTGGAATAGTCCTTGACACACTAACAGTTTACAGGTGGTAAATAATTAAGGTCACAGTTACAATAATTCAGGACACTAAAGAGATCTTTCTATTGAATCTGAAAAACACCAGGAGAAACATGCACAGGGTCCATGATAACCTGCGTGGAGGGAGGCATGAGAACTACAGATATGACCAGAGCAATAAACTGCAATGTCCATAATGTAAGCCGCTTAAGACTACAGGGAGACAGGAATATAACCATATGCAGTGGTGTAACGTAACAAAGTAATAATACTTTGTTACAGTACTTTCACGAGTTCACAGTTACAAATAAGTCGGGTAAATAAATTGGTAAACGTATTTGGCGTGTTGTCCGGGGAGAGGGCTCCGAGCTGGGTAATCGGCCCGAACACAGAGTACAAAGAGTGTGAGGAGACGGGGTGGTGGAGGGATTCTGGAAACTGTCGAGGATCCTTGGGTGAGTTTTGACTGTGATTATATACAAGCCTGAACTCATGCCGATTGGGTAGATACGTTGATTACAGATTGTTGACAGCTGGTTGAGATGACGTAATCATTAAGATGACATAATGCTTTGGTAGCTTATTTGACTTGTTCCTCTTGAACTAAGTTAATGAAACATAATTAAGTATTTTTTGGGAGAATCTGTACTTTACTTTTATATTTCTGTCAACTTTTACTTTTACTCCACTACATTTCCTAAATAAAATGTATATTTTTACTCCGATACATTACTACTTACTACAAAATAAAGTCGGAAGAACACAAACTGCAAGCAAGCATGTGCAAACAAGTGCTCGCACAACCGTGGTTGATTTCATTTTCCGGGTTGCGTCCGTTGCTGGAGCGGCTGAAAACTGTGCTCTGTTATTATACAGTACGAGAGCAGCCTCTAGAGGCGGAAAAAAAAAAAAAAAATATATATATATATATATATATATAGTGATTCTTGAGTAAGTTCTGTATTTACCCTTTCATTGCAAACAAGCAGAGATGTTCCAAACTGCGCGCAGGTGTGAGATATGATGTTTTACAGTCACAAGCTCTTTTTTTATATGTTTCATTGGTTAAATATTTGTAAAACCCACAGACAAACATAAAGGATGATCAATAATAATAGTAAAAAACAAACGAACAAATAAATAAATGATAAAACATGGAGTAACTAGTTTTCCGCCCGACAGCGACGATAGATGCACTGATCTTAATCTAAACTGTGACATTTATAGAAAAAAAACAAAAAAAACATTTTTCACAGTTTTTTGAAAACACTGAGTGAACATTGACAGGGCAAGCTGGAAAAAGTAAGTGAACCTCTGTATCATGACTTTTAAAGCTAATTGGAGTCAATTAAAGGGGGGTATCACACAATTTCTGCATCTTAATCTTATCTCATCTTAATCTTGAGTACCTATGAAAGATGCACTACTCTATATCTCCAAAAAGTCTTTAATTTAATCATATTTATAAAAGATACATACGCTGTACCGAGTATTTCCAAAAACAGCCGAGCGCCTGGAGGTGTGTTCTGTGAGCGGAGCTAGAAGTCACGAGTTCACGCAGCTTTTGTGTAGAGATCGTCTACTAGCTATAAATGGTCAGCTAAACTTTATTTAAACACACAATAAACCATCACATTATCCATGGATAACTTTTGAATCACTATAATGAATATAGCGTATGAGTGATGAATAATGAATTTATGAATTCACTACGTTTGTGTTGTTTATATTATATGCACTTAGGTGCCTATTGCCAACAAAACAGACATTTGAAGCAGTTTTACTCACCACCTGCGGTTCCGACTCATGACCGGGATCATTACCGCTGTGACCGCTCCATCTTTCAGTTTCAAACAATCTGTAAATCCAGCGTGGAACTGGGCCTTGTTTATGAAACCATAAGCACCGATCCTGAGGGCTCGAGCAGCCATGGAAAAAACACAAGATAATTGATTGTAACCAATAAAAAGTGATTGCAACTATCAGTTTCTATGGTTATTTAAATAACAGATATCGAGAGCGCATCAATGTATTGCATGAGCACAAAACTCTCAGCTCCACTGAACACTGGGTTCTTTGGGAAGGTTATCTTTCCCTCACAACCAAAAACACACTTCTTTGGTGACATTGCTGATTTCGTGCAGTCCTGTGACCTGTGCAGCGCTGCCGACGACTTCCGTAAACCCCAAAGAGAAGAGCCCATACAAGGAATTCTGCCCTTGTCGACATCACTTTTTTTGCCAATACTCGAAAAAAAATCCTGTGAGGATTTGGAGGAGAATTTTTGGAACAGAAATACTCTGTCATACGTCCAACTCATGTTTTGAAACTTTGGCCATGTTTAGCATGAGAATCCAACTCTTTAACAGTGTAAATAAGCCAAAATACATGAAATAGCATTATACCGCCTTTAAGGATATGAGATTGGAAGTGTGGGTTGCACAGGTGCCCTTCCTTTTACATTAAAGCACACAAAGCCTGGTTGCTGACAACTCTGTTTGTGTTATTACTGTAGTCAGATTGTGTTTGTCTATTACTGTAAGTTAAATTAAGATCATATGACATTTTATATGTAATCAATGCAGAAATTGAGATATTTTCAAAGGGTTCACATAGTGGGTTTCTCCTCTGCCATTGTCGCTGGCTGGGAGAAACCTGTCAATATAGAGAGAGCTCAAACGTACTTGCTTGATGTGTGAGAACCAAAAAACTTTTTTTTTTTTTTTTTTTTTTTTTTTGCATGTCAAGAATGCACGGTTGAGCTTCTATTAACTACGATATGTTCCATGTATGAGTGTCGATCAATGTTTATATGTAATTATTACACGGCTCTGTGGAATGCTTGATTCTGATTGGTCAATGGCACCATCCAGCGGGATGTTATTCCCTGATAACAATGACTAAAAACTCAGGTTAAACACAGATAACACACGCTCTGAAGTCAGCAGCGCTATACACTTGCTAGGAAAATTTTTTCTTAGTGAAAGTTTTGCCTGTGGTGAGCTAATAAAATATTCAAACTTAGTCAAATCAATATTTTGTGTATAGTTATTTAATTATGTCATCCGGTATCACGGATTCACTCTCCCGTTTCATACAAACGCAGCTGCTGCCATTTTGCGGCTATTGTTTTGTTCACTGTAATGGATTATAAGATAACAAACGGGTACAATATTAATTCAATATCTCTTATATCCATAATTATTTGGTGAAATGCCGTATAATATGTGATATGACTGTACCGTATCTCTTAAATGTCCGCCTAGTTTGAACTTGGCACGCTAGCAACTGCTCTGTCTGCGAAAGCTTTGCGTTTAAAGAGCTAAAAAATATTTTTACTTATGTGGCAAGTAGCCATGTAATAAGCGGGATAATGTACATCCAGCCAGTTGTTATCGCAGAATAAACCCTGATAGGGTGATCAGGACCCTGACACAAAGCTTACATAAAGACCTAAATTACATCTCTTTATCATATAAAGAGATCATGTCATCAGAACACATTGGATTAAACCACTTAATTCATATGGATTACTTTTCTGATGTCATTTGGCTTTCAATGGAAGGACAAAAATAAATATCTTTATTAGTGTTCCAAATATGATCCGAATTGTGTATGATTGTGTGTATGATTTAGTTGACAAATTCACCATTGCAGTATTGTATTCTTCAAAATGACAAGCAGCTAAGAAAATATCAGCTAAACCAGAAAATAACAGCAGTGACAAGAAGTACCTTGCTGAATTATACTGAATTATGAAATCAAATTGTATTTACAAAGCTGTACAATAACCTGTATTTTTTTATTCAGTTTACATAGAAGTAGTAATAGGGAAAAAAAAATACATCAATACTTAGTTATCTAAACAAGAACAAGTAATCTGCAGGCAATTGCACTGTGTGGGTGAAAATTTGGTACATCTTCATAGATTGATTCAGTTGTCTCTACCAGAGGTAAAATCCTTGTTATGATCTATGCTTTGTGATTATGGCCATGGGCAATTTTGGCTCCACCGATTCAGCTTGATTTTTTTTTTTAAGATGAGCATTCTGTTTGTTAAACAAGCCAATTTCAGATGGTGTTATATGATATGTAATTACCTTCTTAAAATTTCAAGTCAGCTTTGAAGAATGGCATTAACTTTCTTAACTCTTGTAACTTGTAGCAACTTTGAGTGAATCCTTGCATTTTGGGCTTTAATGACTGAGGTAAGATGCCATTACAAAAATATGATGTGTGAGCACTTTCTTAAAGACCAATTCAGTATTAAGTAATCTGCAGCTGTGACGAGCACAATGAAATTAAACCTAAATGAATGTCTGGACTGGTGTGTTCCACTCCAGTTTTGATATCATTGCTGCCATGTTTAGCAACATGAGTCAGCCAATTCATAAAACCTTCCTCTGGCCCACATCTCTTAAATCATCTCAGGCTACATCATGTTCACACATTAAAATCCTCTGAATTTAAATATGCAGGAACAATTTACATTGGCTATATTTTTATGTGTCTGTAATAAAGGACATATAAAATTAACAGAAGATTTATTAGATGGGCATCCCGATGTAGAAACTGAAAAGTAAATTGAAAATAATTAGCATAGCTGCTGTTCATAACATTTGAAGCAAAAGATAATCATGTGCATTTAATCAGATATAACTGGAGTATGAGATGCTTTATGTGAATGTTTGGCTACAGAGATTTATGTGTTTAATCTAGATTTAAACTAGAAGAGTGTGTCTGAGCCCCGAACATTATCAGGAAGGCTATTTAGTTTAGTAGCCAAATGCGAAAAGGTAGAAGGCATTTTATTGAACATTACCATTATCATTTACCATCACAAAATACATTTTATCATATAATATAAAATGTATTATATAATAAATATATTATAGTATTAAAGACATTTAGTTAAATCTCTCTCTGTCTCTCTCTCTCTCTCTCTCTCTCTCTCTCTCTCTCTCTCTCTCTCTCTCTCTCTCTCTCTCTCTCTCTCTCTCTCTCTCTCTCTCTCTCTCTCTCTCTCTCTCTCTCTCTCTCTCTCTCTCTCTCTCTCTCTCTCTATTTATCTATCATTTCAATATTCAATTCACTTCAATTCAATTCAAAATTGCTTTATTGGCATGACTTGCCAAAGCATACATAAAACAATAATAAAAACATCTGTATAATAGAAAAAAAATAGTATCAAATATTACAATTATATCTATCTAGATCTATATATATTTAGTTGTTTAATTGCAGGGAGGAATACAGTAACTTTCACACAGGGCTGCTATTCTTTCATTATTATTCAGTACTGCTGGTCAATTAACACAACTCTAATAGACATGCCACTGCTTGTCAGGAAAAGCAGAAAAGTCTATGCACAACAATCTTCTTTCTTCCCTTTTGGCAAACAGCATGCACACTTCTGGTCCCACTGGATGGTGTGGAAAAGAATGAGACAGAGATGGGAGGGTGGCAGCAAGTTTCAAGATGCACACCAACCTCCTTATTCCTGGAAGACAGCTCTCAAGAAAACAACACGTGTGAGCATGCCTGGGACCCGAGGAGTGTAACACTCACACACTTACGTACTCACGAGAGAGTGGGGGGAGTCATTGGCTCTGCTTTTCAATCTAAATGCAAATGTGAACAACAGGAACTCATGAGCAACAGGACAGAAGATAAAACAAAAGAGAAAAGCCTAAGATTAAGAAACACTTGTGTATCATCATATATGTTTTAGAGTATATGAGTGTGTGTGTGTGTGTGTGTGTGTGTGTGTGAGAGTGCATAGTTCATATGAGTTTATGTTGTGATCAGTAACAGACTTAGTTGTTCCATGGATGTGTGCCTGTCTGCTCGTGGAATGTGGCTAATTCTTCTTTAATGAGCTGCTGATGTCATTAGTGTGAGGTGTATGCATCACTGCGTCCTCAATTGGCTGAAACCATAGTGATGAGGCAATCCACACGCACACAGCCATCACGTCTGGCTGTGAAATGAAGATGCAGTTCTGTCAGAGTAAGAGTCATCCATGGCTGATCGGCTAGAGATGGTTTAGAATGTTGCAATTTCAATGGCTTTTTTAATCCATTTGTAAGCAAGTCAAATTTGGATATCTTTTAAAGGTTTAAAGGTTGTTTCTGTTCTCTTTTGTTGTGTGTGTGTGTGTGTGTGCATGTGCGTGTGCGTTTTTTGATTTTTAGAATTTGTATAATGACATGGGTATTATGACACAAACATGAAATTTGAGGACATTTCAAGAGTCCTCATATTTAAATAGCTTTAAATACATACTAAACAGTGTTTTATTAAAAAATGTAAAAGTGCTGAATGTTTTCTGTGATGAGTAGGTTTAGGGGAAGGGGTAGTGTAGGGGGATAGAATGTACAGTTTGTACAGTATAAAAACCATTATGCCTAAGGAATGTCCTCACTTTGATAGCAAAAAAAAAAAAAAAAAACTGTGTTTTTGTGACATATCAGGACACAAATTTGTATAATGACATTATACATAGTATTACAAGGAGAGGGTGACTTATGAGGACATTAACCCATGTCCCCATTTTTCAAAAGTCTTATAAATAATACAGAATGATTTTTTGTGAGAAAGTAAAAATGTGCACAGTTTTCTGTGATGGGGACACCTATGGAATGCCCCCACAATTTACAAAAACAAACGTGTGTGTGTGTGTGTTAATGAATGACTGACCACATTTATCACAAAACATTCATTTATTAAAAATGGATGTGACAACAAACCAACAGAAAAGAACCAATTATCATCAAGTACATAAAAATCTGACCCTTGATCATCCTTAAGTTAACCCTAAGTTACAAAGCTACAGAAAGATTTGTTTACCCCTTTGAAGCTACAGAAAGATTTGTTTACAATATGAACAAGGAAGTAAATAATCTTTTGGTTTTCTATTTATATCATGTTCCATCCTCTCACATGCACTTTGCTTTTTCTAAAACACTTTTGTTGAATCAAAGAGACCAATGCATAATATAATCCATCATTTATTTTTGGCTTTATGAATTTCTGTGTGAGTATATATATGTGTGTGCTGGAAAGAGAGGTAGAGAGAGATGCTCTTTGGCAGATGGCTCATATTTCTCCAGTTGTGAATCTCGGCCCACAGCCGAAACACATAAGCAGCTTCCAGATTAATAAATAAGCAGGCAAATAATTGGCACCAATTAAATATTGAAATGCAGCGGTTGTTTACAGAAAAATGACTGGAGCTACAAATTGGGACATTAAGCTCCACTATAAGACAGCATGTTATCTCATTTTACAGATTCATTTGGCAAGCATCAATATTCTACTATGTCTTTTCATGTGATTATCTTGTTACAGCCACTTCAGATTCTCTGCATATCATGGCATTGTACACATATAATGCATTATTTTTATGAAGAAGAACATATGTGTTACGGTTGCTGTAGTAGCAAGGCACGATGCAGTTAAAGATGATGATAATAACAATACTTTAATATAATGCAGGAGATTCCAACAGGGTAGATAACATAACACACATGTGAACATGAACGAGAACGGACCAGGAGTGAAGGAGAAAACTGGGTATAAATACATGTGTCTAACAAAGGGAACTAAACAAGGAGATGAGTTAATTAACGAGACACAGGTGGATCAAATGAACTAATGAAACAGGCAGGGGAAAACTAGGTCACAGAACACAGTACATGTAACAATATGTCTTTATATGGCATTATATGCCAAAAAGTCCTCTGCTAGCAAAGCAAGTGCTATTGAGATAAATGGGAATGTTAATGAATAGAATTCTGTCGGTATTATACTATCCTTCCTGGTTTTAGTTTGCTTTCAACTGTTTCCTCAGCTTTGTGTTATTGCTCGATTTCATCCTTAAGGGCTTGGTGTAAGTCAAACAGTGAAACGGTGAGATTTCAAGCAGCATTGGTATCCAATCCAATTAGAGCCAGCAGGGTTGTCCATGTGGTTGACTGAGAGACATAAGACAGTATTAAGGCAGTATTTGGGTAATGCCTGCTGTCCTCTATGCCACTGTCTAATTGAAATTCATGAGGAAAACTCCCTGTGAATACCACCTCTTAAACGTTTTGTTTTCCTCGAGAAGCAACTCAGCTGGGATCTGTGGGTACACATTTACAGTGCTCGAGACAAAATACATTTCTGATAAATACTGAAAGACTACACTTTGCTTATTTGAAGTGTGTTGACTAGATGTGGCACTAGTCTGAACCAGCCTAAATTGAAAGAGTGCCATGATCAAAGCTCAGAGAAGCAGTTGCAATAATAAAAGTGGGTGCTTTTGACATTCACAAATCCATTTTAATGTTGGACCTACATTGTCTTTTCTGCTGTTGTGCCCATAAACAATATTTTTCAGCTTTATGGAACATTTCAAAACGTGATTACAATTCACATAATTGAGACATTATCAAACGTTTCAATATTCTTAAAGTGTTTAGAGGAAGATAACATCCTCTCTCTCTCTCTCTCTCTCTCTCTATAAAAAAATAAATAGCTAACGCTTCAAAGTTAAAACAACAGAAAAAAAATTGTGCTTTGATCTTTGGTATTTATTGTGGCTTAATTTAAAGAATTCTCTCTTAAACACCACTGAAGTTCTTTGAAGCTCACTACGATTTAACAGTTCTTTGAATCTAGTCTTTAACCTTTATCTTCACATTGTTGTCTTAAAAATAAAGTACACGTATCCAAGGCTGACAGGTTGAGAGCAGGGAAATTTCACAACTTGCATGTTTGTTTAACTTGCAAACAGTCACTGTTGAAACTGTGGGAGGGTTCAAGTGTTTATCAGGCTTTCAGAGAAAAGTGATGGTGGTGACATTTTGGCAATGCTTGAGCCTACAGTATGAAAGTGCAGTTTGCGGAAGGACACAAATTCACTCAAAGTCACTATTTTGAGAACATAGCAAGAAGCTTAGCCTTGGAGCTCTAAATATTCAGTGTGAGGAAGGTGTGTGTTATTGCCAGCCAATTTTTTGACAGCACCCGGGGCTGCAGCGTGAGTCAGCAGCACAGATGTCTGCTGCTAGCGCTGCTCACATCTGGAGAGCCAAGGACACACAACAAATGTCATCAACATGTTGCTTCATCTGGCTTCAAGGGGGCAGAAAAAACATCATCCTGATTAGTGGATCTAAACCAGCAGGGCCATGTCAGAGGTTGTTAGTCATGACATGCAAGCAACCAAAAACTATAAATACAATTATGTATATGAAGGCTTCTTTTTTGTTGTATCAGAGCAAAATATCAGAAAACAGGCATGAACTAGATCTTTTGACAGTAAAATCATCTAACCCTACTGGCTTATACAAATGGGCGTTATGCCGTGAACATTAGCTCATGACGAGAGGGCATCTAATTTCACTGTACAGTTTGGTGCATTCAGGCACATTGTTTGATAATAATAATACTAATTATTATTATTATTAATTATTATTATTATTATTTTGTTAAAGGTGAAACATTTAATTTCTGCAGAAACAGAATTAAACAGAACTGT
Source organism: Chanodichthys erythropterus (assembly GCF_024489055.1). NCBI lineage: Eukaryota > Metazoa > Chordata > Actinopteri > Cypriniformes > Xenocyprididae > Chanodichthys > Chanodichthys erythropterus. Next base: position 25,847,662 of record NC_090232.1, read on the forward strand.
AACAGAAGTACAATAATAATTACTGTTTTGAAACAGACAATTAGCACTTTCCTTGCACAGAAAGCTACTAAAGACGTATTTAAAATAGTACATGTGACTACAGTGGTTCAACCTTAATGAAGCGATGAGAATACTTTTTGCTTCAACAAATAACAACTTTATTCAACAATATCTAGTGATGGGTGATTTCAAAACACTGCTTCACGAAGCTTCAAAGCTTTACAAAACTTTTTGTTTTGAATCAGTAGTTCGTAGCGTGTATCAAACTGCCAAATGTGCCAAAAATCTCCTCAAAATATTAATATTATCGAACTAAAATATAGTACATTTATTTTATTGATAAAACGTTTTACTCCAATATGTGTCTAAGCGCTTCATTTACTATAGTAGTCCTTTCAAATATATATAGCATTACTTGTGGTGTGAAGTTTGAAAGTTTTTGCTATTGTTATATGGTTAATTTGACTCTGTGGTTCTTGCATGTGTGTCTGGGGATGTTTTTATCCGGTGAAGATCCCACTGTTGAAATGAATGCAATGGCTATTTCAGAAAATAGCTAAGAAAGCAATAAACATTTATGTCTTTCCTGATCAGCTTTCCTTCTCTCTTTAGGATGTCAAATGAGTTCCCTTTCAGTCGGTCACGTTCGACGTACGTCAGTAGTGACCGACGAATTGGGATATCACTAGAGAGCCCCTATCAGCTTCGAGACAACTAAAACAAGCCAATGGAATTGGCGTGCGATATTTGCATAATGCGCACCTCCCCTAACAGGTGGATATAAAAAGGGGGGCAGATGCAATCGCACTCTGTCTTTCGCTTCGGAGCCTACCTGGTGTCCTGCGGCTGTTTGAACTTCAAGCCTCTGAAGAAGTTTCGGCGCTTGTGTTGGTGTGACGACGCTGCAGCGAGGTCGCGAGTTGGAGTGAGCCGGGTGGAAACATCTACTGTTTTCCCAGCGTTCCGCTGTAATTCCACTGGTTGGTCTGCGATTTGGTCTGGTTCCTCCTGTGTTTTTCTAAACACGTCGTGACGCTCCCTGTGTGTCTCGACACAAAAGAGCTGAAGTTTCCCCTTCTAAAAGAGCTTCACAGACAGACACTGCGTCTTTTTCAAGATGTCATTCTGTCTGTGCGTTTCTGGAGGCCGTCGTTTCCTATCCTCTCTGACGGCCACGATCACTTTCATGTCTGCTTAGCGTGCTGAGACTGTGTTTGTGGGTGGTCATATTTTCTTATGGAAATATGTCCACGTCGGCGCGTTGTTTGCTCGCCTTTCTCGTAAGGGCTTGAGCGCTCAGCGCGCCGTGTGCCGTCGAATCCACGGCAACCCTGCGCGCTGTCTGGCGCTCTAGATGCACGGTCGAGACTCGGCTGCCTTTAATGAGGTGGAGTCCCCTCACTTATTCCCCGATCTAGTTATTTTTCTGAATCAGAAAAGTGCTACTTTGGTTAATAAGCCTGGGTGACCAGAGGATCACAGTGGGGCAATACCCGCCGAGTCATTCTCCGTGGGCCCCCCACTCCTCTAGTGCATCGCAAACATGTTGTGACTATGTTCGTGGGTGGATCATGTTTAGATACAACATGGCCACGTCGGTGCCCAGGGTGCCGTGTGTCGTCCAGTTGGGCGGCCACGTTCACTGTCCAACATGGCTGGTAGCTTCTGCATGTGTTGCTGGTCCTCCTTAAAATAAATATGGAGGACCTAACATCTTAGTCAGGGCTCCAGCAGAGGATCAGATGTCGACTGCTACATTGGAGAGAGTATTGTTGGGCTCTGAACATGAAGATGAGGCTGAGCGTCCCACGGTTGTGGCGTGCTCATGCCGAATCGGATTCAGACTTGGCAACCATGCTTTCCCGGGCCCCTGGGGGTGTCGTGCGACGCGTACTCGCCTTGCCCCGCCCCCTGGCTTAGCCCGGATGTGCATGAAAAAACTTGGCAGTTTGTGGCCTTTTTTGGCGTTAATATGGAACTCCAAGAGGGTCATAATCTGCACTACAAGTTTTTTCTCTCTCACTACCCCCTAGGGTGGGGTGGCAGTGCTATGGGCACACCACCTCTGCCCTGCATGAGTCTTGGCCCCTGGCAAGTCTGCAGTAGGTCAAAGCACTCATTGCATGTGGGTAGTTCTGAGTCGGGGTTGAGCTACGCAGGATGCAAATCATAGCGCAGGCCCCTGGCCAGACAATGTCCACCATGGTGGTCCAGAAACACCCCTGGCGAGTCTTGCTGGGATGTGCCGTCGTCAAAGTGTGCTTTCTCGATGCGCTCATCTCACAAACTGGCCTTGAACCCAGCCCGCTCAACCCGCAGTCACCTGACTAGCGGGAGACGGTCCTGGAGATATGGCGACCTGGAGCTGACGTAAACGGTTCTTTCTCCCCCGGAGGAGGGCCGGGTGGAGAATTGGTCTGTTCCGCCGCTGGCTCTCCGGAGTCCAGCAGTACCCACTAACAACTGTTTTCCGATCCTCTACGTCCCAAGAGTGTGGCTGGCGATGTGCAGCGCCCCGCGTTGCTACTCCCAGCCCCCTCTCACCTCGCCAGCAGGTGTCAGTGTGTTGGTGCAGGCCGCGCCCCGTGTGCCGTCTCCCATACACACTGCTACCTCGCAGAGTCTGATCACACTCTGGGCCGCTACCACGCCGCCCGAGTCGGGTCCCCGTACTCTGGTTCGCTGCCCCACCCCCGGTACGTCTGTGGTGCGTTTGGTTCTGCTGGCTCGGTGTCTGGAAGCCTGGTTAGTGCCCCCAGCCCGTTCCGCTGGCTTATTCGTACTATCAGACTCGGCTATGCGATTCAGTTCGCCCGGTGTCCTCCGGCGTCCAGGGGTGTCCACTTCACTTAGGTGTCGTTGGACATTGCACCTGTTCTCCGAGTGGAGATTGCTGTCCTCCTGGCGAGGGATACAATCGAGCCGGTCCCTCCAGCCGATTTGAAGTCAGGTTCAGCCCTACTTCATTGTACCCTAAAGGGCGGTGGGCTATGGCCAATCCTGGATCTGCGCGTCTTGAACCGGTACCTTCAGGCTGCCGTTTAAGGTGCTCATGCAGAAGCGCATTTTCGAGTGCGTCCGTCCCGGGGTTTGGTTTGCAGCATTCGACCTGAAGGATGCATACTTTCATGTCTCGATTCTGCGCTCGGGTCGAGCATGTCAGTACAAACTCCTACCCTTCGGTCTGGCCCTGTCGCTCCACGCCTTACACGGTTTCGGAGGTGGCCATTGTTCCCCTCAAGGAACAGGGCGTTCGCATTCTCGACTGCCTCGACGACTGGTTGTTCCTGGCCAGCTCGCGAAGCAGTTGTGCGTACACAGGGAGATGGTTTAGCTCACCTCAGCCTGTTGGGTCTTTGGGTCAGCTGGGACAAGAGCAAACTCGCCCCCGGGCAGAGGATCTCTTTTCTCAGTCTCGAGCTAGACTCGGTCGCCCGGATTGTGCGCCTCTCTGAGGAGTGCGTCCAGTCGGTGTTGAACTGCCTGAGTTCGCTCAAGCGCAGGACGGCGGGCCCACTGAAAGACTTCAGAGGCTCCTGGGGCATGTGGCATCTGCAGCCGCGTTTCGCCGCTCAGGTTGCTCCATATGAGGCCGCTTCAACACCGGCTCCGCGACTGGGTCCCAAGATGGCCGTGGCAGCGCAGCACGCTCAGTGTCCTCGTGACACGGAGCTGCCGCCCTACCCTCATCCGGTGGTCGGACCCTTTGTTCCTGCGGGCGGGAGTGCCCCTTGGACGCTGTGGTCCACACAGATGCCTCTACCACCGGATGGGGGGCCATGTACAAAGGGCATGTGGTTTCGGGTCTTGGACGGGGCCTCGACTGCATTGGCATATCAATTGCCTCGAGTTGCTAGCAGTATGTCTTGCACTAGGCCGCTTCAAGGAGCTGCTGTCAGACAAGCACGTACTGGTCCGCTCGGACAAGCACGGCGGCCGTTGCGTACATCAACCATCAGGCTGGTCTACGCTCCCGTCGCATATCGCAACTCGCCTGCCATCTCTTGCTATGGAGTTAGAAGCATCTGAGGTCGCTTCAGGCCACTCATGTCCCAGGTGTGCTTAACCGTGCAGCCTACGAGCTCTTACGGCAGCTTCCACTTGCGGGCAAGTGGCGGCTCCATCCCCAGGCGGTCCAGCTGATCTGGCACTACTTCGGCGAGGCCCAGGTAGTCCTGTTGCCTCCCCAGGAACTGCCCTCGGCCAGTGGTTTTCCCTGACCGGCGAGTCGCTCGGCACGGATACCCTGGCACTCAGCTGGCCCCGGGGCCTACGCAATATGCGTTTTCCCCCAGTGAGCCTTCTCGCACAGCTCCTGTGCTAGGTCAGGGAGGATGAGGAGCAGGTCTTGTTAGTGGCTCCATATTGGTCACTCGGACCCGGGTTTCGGACCTAATGCTCCTCATGACAGCCCCTCCTTGGCCGATTCCTCTGAGGAAGGACCTCCTGACTCAGAGATGGGGCTTCCTATGGCACACACGTCCCGACCTGTGGAACCTCCACGTGTGGTCCCTGGACGGGATGCGGAGGCTCTGGGTGATCTCCCGCAAGCGGTCGTAGACACAATTCACGAGGAGCCTCTATGCGTTGAAGTGGAACCTATTCGTTGAATGGTGATCCTCTCGCAAGACGAGAGGACCCCCGATCATGCTCGGTCAGATCTGTGCTTTCCTTCCTGCAAGAGGGCTTGGAGCGAAGGCTGTCTCCCTCCACCCTCAAGGTGTATGTTGCCGCTTTGCTGCACATCTCCATGCAGTTGATGGCAAGCCCTGGGGAAACACGGTCTGATCATCAGGTTCCTGAGGGGGGCGAGGGGACTGAATCCTCCTTGCCCACCCTCCTTACCCTCTAGGGATCTCACCTTAGTTCTTAGCTAACTTCGGCATCATCCCTTGAGCCTTTGCAATTAGTCGAGTTAAAAGTACTGTCTCTTAGACCGTCCTCCTGGTTGCATTGGCCTCATGTTAAGAGGGTAGGGGACCTGCACGCATTTTCGGTCGACGAATCGTGCATGGAATTTGGGCCTGGGGATTCTCACGTCTTCCTGAGACCCCGGCCTGGATATGTGCCCAAGGTTCCTACCACTCCCTTCAGAGATCAGGTAGTGAACCTGCAAGCGCTGCCTTCGGAGGAGGCAGACCCAGCCCTAGCTTCGCTCTGTCCAGTTCGCGCCCTGCGTGTTTACGTGGATAGAACTTGAAGCTTAGGACCTCAGATCAGCTCTTTGTCTGTTACGGAGACCAGCAGAAGGGAAAGGCTGTCTCCAAGCAGAGGATGGCCCACTGGTTAGTGGATGCCATCGCCCTGGCTTATGTTCCCAGGGCGTGCCTTGCCCGTTCGGGTTGAGAGCCCACTCCACCTGAGGAGTGGCCTCCTCCTGGGCGCTGGCTCATGGCGCCTCGCTGACAGATTGTAGAGCTGTGGGCTGGGCGACACCCAACACGTTTGCTAGGGTTTTTAGCTTACGTGTAAGCTGGTTCTTCCCGTGTACTCGCTTCCACCAGCCGGTAGACGCGTTGAACCTGTGCTCGTGTCGGCTTGCAATGCCACTCCCGCCCCCTGGGCAGGATATGTGCATCTGTTGACTCCAGTCGTGTTCCCCGTTCGGTGAACCCTGTCGAGTTCCTCCACCTCCACCTTCGGCTCGGGCATTGCGGAGTGTCTGATGCCAGACCAACATCCATCTTCGATGTTGCCTGTTGGTTGGGTTCCATATGTTGCAATCCCTCTACGTGAGTGATTCCATATGTGTATTGTCCACGGTTACTGCCTACGGTGAGCCCGTGTCTTTCCCTTAGCAGAGCTTCTGCTTTCTCCTGTCAGATGAGTCTCCCCCTACTCAGGTGGAGCCATCCCAGGGACTCATATGCGTTCTGCCCTGCGGGCCAGTCCATATGTTTCCATGTAAATTCCTTCCCCTCTGGGTAGGTAGTGGTTTCCGCAGCGTTCCTTACGGGTTCGCTTCCCCAGTGTAGTCTAGTTTACTTAGTGGGTATATCGGAACAGCAGTAGACTTCCTGGCGTAAGCTCGTACTGACGTACGTCGAACGTGACCGACTGAAAGGGAACTTCTCGGTTACGTATGTAACCCTCGTTCCCTGAAGGAGGGAACGGAGACGTACGTCCTGTCGCCACAGTTTCTGTACCCTCGCTGCAGTGCGGACACGGTTGTCTCCTCAGCGAAAAACAGAGTGCGATTGCATCTGCCCCCCTTTTTATATCCACCTATTAGGGGAGGTGCGCATTATGCAAATATCGCACGCCAATTCCATTGGCTTGTTTTAGTTCTCTCGAAGCTGATAGGGGCTCTCTAGCGATATCCCAATTCGTCGGTCACTACTGACGTACGTCTCCGTTCCCTCCTTCAGGGAACGAGGGTTACATACGTAACCGAGACGTTTCTATGAAGACTGCTCATTTCAAGAAAAAAAACAAAACAAAACTCTACCCTCTCCTTGGATATTTTATACAATGTATTGTTTTCTTGAATACAGTTGGTTGCCTTGTTTATTTTCCAGTATTGAGAAAACATAAATTGACCTTTTTTTTCTTCCTTTTTTTTTTGCATTCATTGATATTCACTTGTGTGTGAATATGCTATCTTATATCTTAACATAAGATAATATTAGCCTGTGAGTAAGTATGGCCATAGAAGCACAAAAAAATATGAATGCAATAATACATCTTACATAATTTTAAGATACGATTATATTTCTGATACTCTTCAATTAAATAAGATTTCATCAAAAGGGCTGCTCAGCCACGGAAAGGAATGTCTCACAAAGTCATGTCCCAAATTTTCAATCTTTATTAAGCAGTTTACACAATTTATACTTTGCATAGAAAGAAACATCCCCATCCAATGTGTTGCACTGTACTATTTTGTCATTTGCTATTTACTCAACACAGTTTTAAAATAGCAAATATGTAATTGTGGCAAGCAGGGTGGGGCCAAGAACCATGGGAACGGAGCGAGGCTAGTGTCCCGAGTGTTAATGAGCATAACCTGCACTCCACATCAGTCTCGAGTCTCATGGAGGAGCTCTAGAAGGATAAAAGGAGGTGTGAGGATAGTGAAGTATGAGAGAGGATTAGGCCTGGACTTTATGTTGTTCTTTTGTTTTAGTTCATGCGGCAGCCGTCCGTGAGGGGGCTTTGACCCTTTGGTTCAGTCACAAATGTTAATTCGGTCATCATTCTGGAACACAGACTATAAGATATTTTGAAGATTAAACAGTTTTTTACTTTTTGTACTTTTTTCTCACAATACCTTCTTTTATGTTCCACAGAAGAAAGATAGTTGTACCTGTTGAGGTTGAGTAAATGATGACATTTTTTGGGTGAACAATCCTTTTAACAGCAAGTAAACAATCAAATAACACTCAATCAGCACCCTAGTTCAGTAGTCAGGACACTGATCAGGGAGTTGGCCATTTTCAATCGCAAAATCATTCCACTGCACTGTAATGTTGAATGCTCACTATTTTCCCTTAACAGAAGTTCTGAAGCAAGAAACATCACATAATGACATGGGATAGATGTTTTGAGAATATGAACTGTTATTTAATTACATTCCATTAATTTAAGGCTGAAATGCTGCAGGTCTCTGAAGCAAAGTATTTATCATAATGTCCTTTAAATAACAACAACAACAACAACAACAAAATGTCAGAAAAATATCTGTTTTGCTTTTGTACATGAATACCAGTAGCGATGTTGTACAACGAGGTAAGTTCTCTACTGTCCTTACCAGTGCCCGAATTTGTGTACACGATGTACTGATTAACAACATAAAGGGAGCTGTTTGAGACCCAATCAATTTTAATCGTTGATTAACTTCACATATTTCATAGAACGGGTCGACCTGGAATCATAGACCTTCTTATGGCCACAAGGGAGTGGTAGGGGGTCTGCAGACAATTGTGAGAAAAATAATAATTTAGAATATTTTAATATTTAATAAAATGTTATTAAATATGTTAAAAATATATTTACTGAACAAATTTACTGAATTTGATATTACTGGTAAATTTATCTTTCTAAAGATTAATGTTTAAAAACAGTGTTGGGAAAGAATGTACAAATGTTACAATATTGCTTTACTCCCGAAAACTAATTGTGTTAGTTACTTTTTATGGAAAGTAATGCATTACTTTTGCATTACCTTTTTTGTTTGTTTTTTAATAATAAAGAAAAATAAAGTTCTACTTTTGTCAAATGTCAAGGCCCTTTCTCACCTAAAGTGAAATGACGCAGGAGATGAAAGTTCAACACTCTTACTTCAGCAATAAAAAAAAACAAAACAAAAAACAAAACACAAATGTGATGTTTAACTAAAGTCAATTTTGCTTGGATGAATGGGATCATCGAAGGTCAGCAGCAAAACATTGGTTAATAAAGTGAGATTAAATACATAAAGTATGCCCTATTTAACATTTTAATCATTGCAATCATTTGCTTAATAGTTTGCATTACACTATTTTCATTCATTTTGAGAATACTGAATCTGTTTTTTTTTTTTTTTTTTTTTTTTTTTTGTGAGTGAGATGAGTAAATGCACGCTCACATTTAGTCTACAATAACCATCATGCTTACACAGTGCACACAACACCTCTGCACTTACTCCCGATTTCTTTCAAAATGGGGACAAGAGAGGTGTCAGTCAGTAAATGGGAAAACAAAGTAACTTATTTTAAAAAGCAACTCAGATATTTTGTTGTAAATTTAAATATAATGAGTTACTTTAATCGCTACTTGAAAAAGTAATGTGATTAAGTAATTCACATGGCTTGTAATGTGTTTTCGCCAACAGTTTAAAAATGTCTAATATCTAAAGGCTAGTTAAAAATTATGAGATGAATAATTTTGGAGAGGGAAAGAGAGGCTCTGCTAGGCTCTTGTTTTACTAATAAGCAGTATACCCACATGGGTGTCAGTCAGGACCATAGAATGAGGAGCCTGGAGTTTCTTTCACATATATATATATATTATATATATATTTTTTTTATATTATTATTACTAATTTTGTTATTTTTCAGCCCTGCTTTTTTACTTATAGTTGCATGTGTATAATAAACTTGGATTGGAGAAACTATTTTAACATCATCTTTATGTTCAACTGCTGCTTATTTGACATATATGATCTTTGGATGCTAACATGTGCACTCACTGGTTCAGAATCACACCCAGTATTGCAGGTTTCTTAATCTAATCGTGTTCTGTAATAATGTGGCAAGTCTTTTTTCATGTAATTAGTTACCATTGATGCATTATAATGATCCTCGGAAGTACTTTAATTAGATTTGAATCATTAATGAGAAACTCATGGTTAATGAAGTTTGATTGGACATGCGAGTGTGCAGAGACAGACCCACAAGCACACTTACACAATACACACATCATGTTAAATGAAGGGCTTTAGATTAGTAAAACATTTTTAAAAAGAGTTATTTTCCTGTGCAAAGTGTGTGTGTGTGTGTGTGTCTGTGTATGTGCGCAGGTTTGGCTATCCTTGTAAGGGCCAAATGTCCTCATTTACATAGTAAAATATTATGACAACTGACTAGTGAGGACATTGTTCTGGTCCTCACTAGTTTAAAAGGCTCATAAATTGTCCAAAACATGTTTTTTAAATCTAGTGTTTTGCACATGTTTCTGTGATGGTAGGGGTTGGATTAGGCCATAGAAAATATCATTAACCTGATATCAAATAAATGGAAGTCTATGCAATGTCCTTACTAATATAGTGAAACAAATGTGTGTGTGTGTGTGTGTGGTTCAGGTATACCCTCTTACATAATGTGCACAAAATGTTCTTGCAAGATGGTAATATCCAAAATACTTGTTCTTGTGCTGTAGTGTTTGTGGTAACTGGAAAAATGCTTATTTTGGAAGTTTCCTGTCAAGTGATATCTGACTGCATTTTCAGTGATCATGCTTCATAAACAATAGATGTTTTTGTTTTGTTTTGTTCTATTACCTCCTCATGATTTTAAAGGAAATAGTTGAAGTCAATGATTTTTCCACTATGCTTCTAGAATTTTTGGCGAGTCCTTGAAAACTTGCTGTCATTTTTGATTAGAATATTGAAAATAGGCTTTTGTCAGCCAATGCACAAGTGCTGCACAACAAATTTTGTTTGCATATTGAATTAATGTCTTTCTGTTAGTCTAAGAGTAATAATTCAAGTTAACAAATATTGGTGTAACCATGTCAACAAGGTCAAAATCAACAAAAAACGTACAAACATACACACCGGTTACTGTACAGGTAGTGTGCTGCTGATCCATACACAATAGCATCTTTTTCTCTAATGTTCTCCTTGTATATGGATCAGTCAAATTTGCAATTCTGCCATACTTGGTAAGCTTCACTGAGCCATAGTACCTTGATGAAAAAAACAACTTTCTGGCATTTATTTTTATCTTGACTGATGTTGTTTCATGCATGACCATGCCTTTCCTGATAACTACTGCAAAACCCTTAACCTTGGCTCATGGCCATATGGTCATAAGAATTCCTTTGAGGCCTTGTAGTGGATACTCGCAGTGTTCTTTACCATCTCAGTGCCTGAGGGTGTTGTAAGCTTTAACCTTTTGACTTCCTGGTTCCACTGTGTGTAATGTGGGAGGATTCATATTTGTTCATACCCTGGAACATTGGCATTTGCAGAATTTTTTATTTATTTATTCATTTATTTATTTTTTAATTAAGAATCAAATTGTTGCTCTTTTCAATGCAATTGGGACTGCCGTTTTTAAAAATTCAAAGGACCATAGAAGTATCAACTCTTTGTGAGGAGTAAACCAAAAATTCAAGTTGTTATTCACTTGTTCTCCCTTGGTGAGTACATGAGAGATGTAGAGATGTCTGATTCATTCATGAACAAATTGAGCTTCCATTTACATCAGAGTTTCCTTTTACCATATTTGATGTGCTCTATGTATGTGAATTGATCATTGTTAACTCTTTCCCCACCATTTATGAAATTTTCTGTCATTTAGGAGACACCGCTTCCCTAAGTTTGATGGAATTTTCCGGCTTTCCGTGTTTTCACTGTTATATGGTAGGGGGCACTATTACATGTCTTCTGAAAGAGTAGAGAATCTCCCGATCAAAACACAGACAAAAAAGGAGCAGAACGAAGCGAAAGCATTGCTTAGTCTTTTTTACTATTTTCTTTGCATTACATTTTTATTAAGTTGTTTTATTTTGTTAGAGCTGTCTGAGTGGGGAAAGGAGAGCGGCAGAGCTTCACTCAGATGAAGAGTACCGTGAAACTGGCAGGTGGCCAGGGAGGTACATTAATTATACTAGCTTTATGATATTTATGATCATATAGTTTTGATAGTATAAGAAGTCACTGGGAGCTGCAAACAGCAGGCAGCTCATCGAACAAACTCCAATACGGGGACATGCAATGTGCAGGACACAAAAGTGATGTGTAGAGATACCCCTACAGGGAGTGTAAAGCACTGGATAAGGTCAGATTCAGTGACACTGTGAACCTGACTCTGTCTCTTCCACATCAGATAGGGAAACCCCGAAATCAGTGATTCAGGCAATTAGGGCTCATATATTTGTTTCCTGTTCATTCCATTTTCATTCTTATATATTTGTTTCCTTTTCATGTAAAGCACTTTGAATTACCATTGTGTCTGAAATGTGCTATGTAAATAAACGTGCCTTGCCTTGGGGGAAAAACATGAATTTCGCAGATTTTTGTTCAAAATGTTGCTTTTTTCATGAAACTCACATTCAAGTGTTGATAAAAAAGATGCATGAAGCTAGAATATTTTTTTGTTTGTTTGTTTATTTAAAAGCAGAGGCTCTGTTCTTTATTTTGATATATTGCATGTGTATACAGTCAAACCAAAAATTATTCAGACATTTTTTATATTTTTGATATATTTTTACTAGTGGGTGCAGGACACTATAGTTTATTTATGTAAGTGAGAATAGCAAAATAAAGTAAACTGTGACATAGTATACCCAAAAATTCTTCATACAGTGGACTACCAGTAATATTTATTAAAATTTGGGATCAAAAATTATTCAGACACTTTGACCTGACCATGTTTTGCTTAAGTGTTATCTCACATAATTAAGATTTTTTTTATTTTTATTTTTTTTTTATTTTGTCATATTTTATTAATATGTTTTTAAACTATAGTGAATAAACTGTATTAATGAATGAAATGTTCAAGGTGTCTGAATACATTTTGGATTGACTGTATATTCATACAACTACGTTTCTTTTTATGAAAATGCTCACTGAAACAAATGAATCATTGAGGCTGTAAGTGTAACATAAAAAACGTTTTTTGTTTTTTTTTACAAATAAATCTTTGTTTGTTAATTTACTTGGATAACTTGAGTAGCTCACTTAATTTGCATTTGTAGAAAAAACATTTTGTATAATTATATATTGCACGTCTTATCCTGAGTAATCTAGACAAGGCTTTGTAAACGTGCATTTCCAAAACAGTATTTAAGTGACATTTACTTAAAATATTCACTGCTGGATTTGGCTGATGCTTTGATCCCTTGGTGGCTGGCAACTTAAAAAAAAGAAAGAAAAGATGACAGGGGAAAAGTTAATATGTGAATAAAAGCCTAAATTAAATATTTTCATCATATAAAGTGATCATGTCAAGTCACATGTATTTATATAGTGCTGTATCCACCTTTTTTCACAATCACTATGCTGTATGTTTTTTGTTTGTTTGTTTTTTTGGGGGAGGGGGACAGGGGTGCAATAAAAATGGCATTATTCTACTCAACCTTCAACCATAGAATATTAAAAGGAAATTTAAAAGTGTAAAAGCATTAAAAATTTACTACAACAGACCATGAATAACCCCAAAAGCTTCATTATTTCCGCAGCAATAATAAGGATATGTTAAATATCACTGTAGTAATATTTATCTGTATTACTGTATGTAAGATACGTTGCCTTAATTAAAAATCTTCATTAACTTGTGATAATATTTCAAAGTGCTTTCTGTCATTTTGACAGATAACAAATACTGTATTTACTTGCTTTAGAAATGTTCCAGTAAACACTTCTAATAGCGATAAGAAGTGAAAAGGGGAGACAATTACATTTTAAAGCGACCATGTGAAAACAAACCTGCAAAGAGACATGAAGATTTGGGGAGAAAAGTGAGAGATTCTTATTGCATTCCTTTGAATTATTCATGGGATATATCATAAATTATATTGGGAAAGCAGACCATAAATGCACAGTTTGATGTCTTTTCTCATACTGTAACAGCGGAATACAAAGAAAAAAAGAAAACGATCAGGAAGAAAAGAATGCAGTGACTGTAAAGAGCTCTTGCCACAGATATGCATATGATACCATATCATCTGATGTCTGAAAATAAAACATGAAGGTAACTTGACAGCTCATTCAGTCAAACTGGCTGATAAGGATTATTTGTAGCCTTCCTTATTACGGTATTTTAAATGATTTTTTTCAGTCTGTTTGAGTGGAATTTCCCCAAACCAAAAGTGCCACCATAATTCAAAGTGCAGTAGGTGGATACAATAGACTGTTTTAAAGCAGTTTCACAGTAATAATCAGGAAAATAGTGTTAATGTTGCAAATTGCTAATTCCAGCTCTACAGAAGAAAATGTTGTCATTATTCAGCTAATTTAGTTGTTGTTGATTTAGTTAACTGTTACAGCCTGAGCCTCATGGTGGGGCTTGTATTTGTGTTTTGTGACGTTATATGTTTGTGTGTTCTGATCTGTTTTTCTTTTCTTTAAAATTTTATTTTACTCACCCCCATGTTATCCAAGATGTCCATGTCCTTCTTTCTTCAGTCGAAAAGAAATTAAGGTTTTTGATGAAAACATTCCAGGATTATTCTCCTTATAGTGGACTTCAATGGCCTCCAAACAGTTGAAGGTCAAAATTACAGTTTCATTGTAGCTTCAAAGGGCTTTAAACGATACCAGACGAGGAATAAGGGTCTTTTCTAGTGAAACGATCTGTAATTTTCGAAAAAAAAATGTAAATGTATATGCTTTATATAAACAAATCATCGCCTTCCAAGTGGTTCTGCCAAAACCACACTTTCGTATTCTTCAAAAAGCTTATGCTGTATGTCCTACGCCTTCCCTATTCTACTTACGGAAAAAATGGAACTGGCGCTGCGTTCGTTCCGTAAGTAGAATAGGGAAGGCGTAGGACATACAGTGTAAGCTTTTTGAAGAATACAGAAGTGTGGTTTTGGCGGAACCACTTGGAAGGCAATCATTTGTGTTTATAAAGCATATACATTTACATTTTTTTCGAAAACGACAGATCGTTTCGCTAGATAAGACCCTTATTCCTCGTCTGGTATTGTTTAAAGCCCTTTGAAGCTGCACTGAAACTGTAATTTTGACCTTCAACCTTTTGGAGGCTATTTAAGTCCATTATAAGGAGAAAAATCCTGGAATGTTTTCATCAAAAACCTTAATTTCTTTTCGACTGAAGAAAGAAAGACATGAACATCTTGGATGACATGGGGGTGAGTAAATTATCAGAAAAATTTTATTTGAAAGTGAACTAAACCTTTAATGTTGCAAAGTTCATAAGTTAAGAAACAAAATTAATTCAACTATAAAGCAGCTCTACAGAAGACAACAGTGTCATTATTCAGCTCAGGTCAGTTCAGTGTTGATTCAGTTCAGTTCAGTTCAGTAACAGTCCAAAGTTCATCAATTATGAAACAAGTTCAGAATGGAATGGACAGAAATCACTCAGGTTTCATTAAAAACATCTTCATTTATGTTTTGAAGATGTACAATTTTGATACACCAGTCTATAAATGATTTGGTCATGTATCAGACTGATACAGTTCTCGAGTCCATCTCACTGATTCAATGATCTGCTGTACAGTAGCTCACTGCTTTACTGGACTTTCAGTGTATAATGACTTTTTGGGAAAAAATGATAAAAATTTGGCTCACAAGACTGAAATTTTAAGGATTTTTGGCTTTTTTAATGTATGTTTTTCACCTCAATCTGCCATGTGATTGGTGAGATGGGGGTCAGCAGTCTGTTGGCATGTCATTTCCTGTTATTCTGTTATAGAAGTCTTGTTTTTAAAGATGTTTTGAGAAGGGAGAGAGAGGGGAAAAGAGAATCCTCTTAGAAACCAGCCTTCACAAATCAGACTGCAGTACTAGATTCTCTGACAGCCAGACAGTGCTAATGACGACCTGGTTTCCTATGCCTCCTGTTCTCTTTTTCAACACACACACACACACACACGCACACACGCACACACGCACACACGCACACACACATACACACACACACGTGGATGCTCTGGCATCTTCCTTTCCCTTTCCTCAACAGCAGGCTGTGCTGTGGGCTATGTAGGGCAAAATAAATGAGCAAAGTCTATTCTTATAGTGCCGTGGAGTCCTTTGCCCACCCCTTGCCCTGCCCACTGTGCTCCTTTGCTCTTAACTCACTTCATATATAGCGTAATACAATCATTTTTTCAAAGTAATGCTGCAGTAGGTGTATTGGGTAAGATGATCAAAGATAGATCATAAAGCAACAATGTTTTTATGAGGTCTGCATGACCTGGTTGTGCCTCAGTGTATGTCACTGAGGCAGCACAAGCAACCAAACTGTTGTGAGACAGATTAATTAATCTAGCAAACAGGTGTGATGTGCAACCCTCCCATCTGCTGGTCACTGTGAGTACTGCACAACTGATTGATGGGGATATTGGTGTAAGTCCTTTGCTATCATTTGTCACTTCATTGTATATCAAATAAAAAAAAATGACACTTTTATGGCACTGTGGTGACAATAATGTCAGTAACTCTGACAAGAGTGTGGTAAAAACTCTGGGATTGTAAATGTAGGTCTTTTACTGCATAAATAATGTGTGAAATCCAACCCACAGCATCTCTGTTTGAAAGTTTAATGGTTCACTTTCTTTGTTTCTTTCTTTCTTGCTCTCTCTGCAGATTGTCTACAAGCCCTGGCTCTGTGCTCAGTATTTCCAGAGCCCTCAGTCAAGCTGCAGTCATAAGATTCCCTGTGAGCAGTACTGTTTTGAAGTCCAGCAGAGGTGTCCGTTCATATTGCCTGACAATGATGACCTTATACATGGTGGCACTCCCAGTTTTATATGTACAGGTTAGTATGCAAGTATTTGAGAACTCACTACATTACAGCCAATCCTACAAAAATGTCTTAAACCTAGTAAAAAATGATCCATTAAAATATCTAATTCTTGTATGAGTATCAAATGAGTAAAATGCTTGAGTCAGTAAAACAAGATCTAAAAATAAAATAAATACTAAATAAAGTCACAAGTAGCTTTGTAAGATTTTCAAGATTTTTCGAATCTTATGGAACCACATAAAGTTATTGGCAGAGTACCATCAATTTTCTGCAACATTCTTAATTTGGGGTGGTTGGAGTTCACTACCAACCATAATTAACAGCATCAATAGAGCAAAAATAAATCAATAAATCAATAAATCAATAAATAAAGGAGTCATCAAGGAGTTCGGAAGCAGCAAGATCAGCTGCAAGTGCAACCCAAGTTTGTTTAAAAAAAAAAAAAAAAAAAAAACATGTTATTGTTCCATAGACCAAAGATACTTTTAAGGTTTTAAACAACATTTTCCAGCAAGATTTCAGCACATCTTTAAAGGAAATCTGTAAATACTGAAATGAAACTCATGCTATGTGGATTATTATACAGTTTTTTTGGTGACATCTATTGGACAATTGGAGAAACTGTCAGGCCTTCACTCACAAAAAACAAAACAAAACAAAACACTCAATAAGCAATATCAGTGGTAATTTAACCCAACATTTAACCTCTTAACATGCAAAGATTGCCGGCAGCCACAGATTATTGTTGTTCAATATTCACTGCATGTTAAAACATCACACTCTTACTTTATATCGTTAGAAAGATTTAAGTCTCACCTAACACCAAAAATGTTGCTCGATTTAAATTTAAAATGTACACTTTTCAATGTAAAATTGTTTGTTCAGATAACTCAATTTGGAAGGTTGGAACAACTTGAGAATCTGTATTTTTGTTTAGTTCACTTAAGATAGTAAACTGACTCATCCTACTAAATAACCTTTGTTCAAGCTATTTTTATATTTGTTACAAGAACATTTTGCTGATACCCCATGTATTAAATCCAAGTTGCAAAATGTTCTTCTAACAAATGTAAAAAAACAAAACAAAACAAAACAAAAAAAACCCTTGAACAAATTGATCTGAACAAACAATTTTACATTGAATAATGTTGTGCCTGTTCCCAGCATACACTGCAGCTTGAAAAAAAATGATGTGGTAAGTATTATTAAAAATAATTATTGCTTTGCATTTTCTAGTTTGATTTATGCTGCTGCTGTTGTTGTTACTGTTTCTTGTCATATGGTTCAGAATTAATTTACTGAATTACAATTGTTGATCATTACCATGTTTGAGATTTGTGTGTTGAAAAAAATATGCATCTTGTTGCAACTTTTGTATTCAATATATTGGGAAGGGTCTGGCTGCAGATTTGAACTTGCACACTCAATCACCTGAGCTTCCTCTGCAAGTGACGTCACTTGCAATCACTGCCTGCGTTCTCTGCAGCCTGCGACTCACTTACACTTGATATAATAAATCAAAAATTTATTGCCAACAGGGCCAAGAAGCTCAGATGGTTAAATTGTTCAAATTACTTTAGTACTGTAACAAGACTGAAACATTTTTGTTTTCAAAGATATTGCCTGGGTAAAATGGGTAAAATGTTTGCCTCTACTTTTAAACGGCCAACAATGTTCATATCATGTAGTTAGCTTTGAAAATCAAACATGGAGATAAAAAAACAAGGGCTGTTTCTCAATATGCATTCTTATGTGATCTTGCATCCTTGTGTTATCATGCTATGTCATCAAATGTCAAATTTGAATTCCGACCCTGTGTCCCAACATCCAAATACTATCCATCCTAAATAGTATGTGTGTCCGAAAGCATGGGATATTGAAAAGAGAAAGTACTATTTCCGGTAGATTTTCGGAGTGTGGAACTGTGCTCTAACGGGTAATATTGCCCACAACAAAAAAAGATGCAATTTTATGACGTGATAGTATGTCTCAAAGCTTGTATACTCCTTTAGTATTTAATTTTTATTTACAAAAAGAGTACATACTTTTAGGGCATAGTATAAGTAGGTGAATCAATTAATAAGTTATAACATTTGTGATATATGTTTTATATTTATTGTCTGTTGGATGGTGCTGTTCCACTACTTAAAGGAATGGTTCACCCCAAAATGAAAATTATCCTATGATTTACTCACCCTCAAGCCATCCTAGTTGTATATGATTATCTTCTTTTAGATGAACACAATCATCTTGCACCAAATGAGTAATCCTCTGACGTGATGTATGACGCAGGATGTTGGAGTATTGTAAGCTCAGACGCTTCTCGCGATTCAAACAAATTGTGCAACAAATTTAGGCTCCTCTTCTCTTATATCAAATTCCCCTGACATTTCTCTTTAAAAATTATTGTTTTAGACTTATAATCCATGACCGGTGATTTGTTTTGCTCTATCCTCTGCACCTCCGCGTTCGTCATTATGTTGTGCGTCAGGTCAAAGGATACCCTTTCGCCACAAATCAACTTGGGCATTCTGTGTACGGTTGTCCACCAGAAGCTAGTTATTTGAATTTATAAAGTTTTAAATATGGATATTTTTCTTACAAAAATGCATCACTTCGCTTCAGAAGGCCTTTATTAACCCCCATATGGATTACTTTTTTTTTTTTTTTTTTTTAATTTTATTTTTTTTATGGAAGGATGAATTATTTTGGCTTCAAAACCTTGGAGGACTAAGGATATTTATTAAATATATCTCTGATTGTGTTTGTCTGAAATAACATATCTACCTAAGAGTCATATATACCTAGGATGGCTTGAGGGTGAATAAATCATGGGATAATTTTAATTTTTGGGTGAACTATCCCTTTAAAATGTGTTGGGATGGTCCGTTGAGCAACAGGAAGATTACAGCACATCTCAATTAAATATAAATCTAAATATGCGTTCTGTGTCCTTCCAAGTTTGTTCTTTCAAGGTAGCCTTGCAAGAACGGTCTTTACGAGAATACAAGTCCATTCTTTGCATTCCTGGAATCAAGAAACAGCCAAGGATTGTTAAATTGCTAAATCAAATGCTAAACATTCTTTAATTGCCTTCACAAAAATGTTTAAGTTCAAAAGACCACCTGTTAAAGACATGCACTACATAACCGCATAACAATCTGGTGACCACTTCATGCACATCACTGTAATCTATAATACTCATAATCATATCGGTTGTTGTAATCCAATAAATACAATTTAATAATATTAGTAATAATATTAAACAGAATTTACATGTAATAATTTAGCAGATGGTTTTTAAATAAGGTGTTCATTGGAGCTAACAATATTACCAGGGACATAGTATTGTATTTTGAGTTTAAACCAAAGACAAAAGCCTACAAATAGTTGTTGTCAGCATTAAACTAGCCTTTTTTCTCCTTTCTTTCTTTTTTTTAAGTGTGTGCACTTCGGGCTTAAAAGCAGTCATTTGAAACCTCTTTCATCTTTCCTAATTACTTATGAGCTGACCATTTAATTTTGCTTATATTCAGCTTTAATCTGCATACGGTGTCACAGGAATGTCAGCACCATGGGAAGCAATTAATGAGCATCTTTTTATTTTACACTGCAGCCTTGTACATTTTTTAATTCATGATGAAACAGTCAAATGCTTTTCAAAGCATTTACAAACCCTTAATGTTGAAGTCTTTAAGCTGCATTATAAAAACCTGCTTTAATTGTTTTAGTGTATGATGAACCAGTTAGCTCCTAAAAACTTTTCACAAACCTTTTAAAACATGATGGGACAATGAAATGTCTTTAACAACATCCATATGACTAACTAATTTACTTTTAATGCAAGATGGAGGCTGTTAGTTTTAAAATTTGATGAATGTTCCGTTCATTAAAAAAATATTGGTAACACTTTATTTTACTGTCCTGTTTCACATGTACATGTACTACTTATTGTAGTAATTACAATAACTGGGTAATAACTTTGTACTAGCCCTGAACCTACCCCTAACTAATCTTAACCCATGTAGTTATCTTGTAAGTACACTGTAAGCACACTGAAAGTGCCAACATGTTCTCCAACCAATACGCCTATATAAGTCATTTGTCACTTCCCTGAAATACGACCCATAGGAGCGTTTACTAAAGTTGTGCCCCTATCAACAACACGACACTTTCATTTTAATACATGAAATACGACCCATAGGAGCGCTTGCTAAAGTTGTGCCCCTAACGACAACAGGACACTTTCATTTTAATGCATTGTTCCCTTTTATCTGCGTCATGTTTCGGGTTTCGCATAGCTCAATTGGCAGAGCATTGCAATATATAACAATATGCAATCATGTGATCATGCGATCGATCCCAGGGAACACATGTGCTCATAAAGTGTATATGCACTATAAATCACAAAGGGTAGGTTTAGGGGTGGGGTCGGTGTAGTTGTTAATAAAAAACTGAGTTTTGCTAAATGGAAATAGGACAAATGGTGTAAAAAGTCCACACATTGCATTTAAATGAACACGCATTTTGATTGGTAACTTCAGTCATACGTCATTTTATGATGACAGATGTTACACGACACTATCATTATTTTTACGTCAGCTAGAGGGCGCATGACTTTAAAACGTAAATATATGTCATAATAAGTTGCTTGAAAAAGGACCTATAGGGTTGTTGTGTTTTTTGGAGGAGGACAGTCTGGAAAGTGCACATACTGTAAAATAAAGTCTTTGAAGTAATTAAGTCAGATAGCATATTGCTATATCATACAACGTCATACAAATCAAAACATGTCTGTTTTTGCATATACCCCAGGGCTTTCAGAGAAACTAGACATCAACCAGGAGCCAGAGTGCTGTGATGTGCGGTGGGACAAGAAGTCCAACAACCGTTCCCGCGGCACTTTAAAAAGAACTCACCCTTCCTGCCAGCACACATCTGTGACCTCCTCGGGGACTCCACGGCTCGGGCAGGGCCGACTGAAACTTTGCTTGCTGGTCCTAGTTCTTCTCCACACTGTGGCTACCATGACGGCCAATCAGAACTCGACCTGCCTGACCGCCACCTTTCCACTAGATGACAATGCCCCCAGAGAAGAGTGATTGGACAAGGCTGGGCTGGACAACTTGCGTATCCGCATGCTCCAACACATCTCGCTTCGGGCTTGTCAGTAAAGAAGCCCCTCACTCAGAGAGAAGCTGAGTGTACAGGGTCTAAGTGAGGCTAACAGTCTCAACCAGAGAACACTTAACCGCACTTGTCATCAGCACCTTGTGGGGTTTGGGGAAAATAGCGAACGGAACACAGGAATAGTAGCAGACAAAAGATGAGGGTAATAGGAAGAGTCAGAACACACCCCCACAGAGACTTCTCACTCTCTTCTGGAACACACATTGTGGCACACACACACACACACACACACACACACACACACACACACACACACACACACACACACGCACGCATGCACACACAATGTCATTTCACTTTGCACTAGGAGATTATCTGAATTTTCCCTTTTAGTTTCAGCTGTTATTTTCACTTCAAGATGGTTTTGACTTCTGTTCAGTGGTTTCAGAGCAACCTGGAAAGTGACTTGGGTGTCCATGTTCCTGTCAAATTCTCCATTTATATGTTGTGTGCCAGTCTTTTTGTGTATTTTGAGAGTGAGTGTCATATCACAAAGTCATCATCACCACATCATTCAGACAGGCTACAGGTAGAAGATTCACATCTCTCTTTTTTTTATCCTGTATAAAATGAAATAATAAAAAGTACTATTTTGAAACTAGATGTACTTAAAGCCAGATCTTAGCAGAGCCTCAAAATCAAAGCAGCACTTCTGTTCAAACAGAACCATTGGCATCTCATCAAACCACCTCACATTATTTTAGAAACTGATGATTATTCGTCTACTATTTGCCAAATCCTCATGTTTGGTGCAGTTTGCTGTTTCCAAAGTCTCAGCTACCACGTTATGAGAAAGATCTATTTATTCTAAAGTCTTCATCACCATATCATACAGTACATGACTCACTATTGGGACTAT
The DNA here is from genome assembly GCF_024489055.1 of Chanodichthys erythropterus. Lineage (NCBI taxonomy): Eukaryota > Metazoa > Chordata > Actinopteri > Cypriniformes > Xenocyprididae > Chanodichthys > Chanodichthys erythropterus. The sequence goes on from NC_090232.1 coordinate 25,869,853, forward strand.
TGACTGACATATTGGGACACTCAGTTAAATACACACATCCTATAGCAGGTGGTCAAAACAAACCAATTAACAGGGCTTTGGTACACAGCTGTAAAGAAGGAGGACTGATAAGTATTGTCATATATACAGTATCACGCTTAATTTAATAATGTGCTAAACCCTTCAGCCTTTCTGCATTAATTGCATCTCAGATGTTTTGTGAAAGCATCATTTTTCAGTGTGTGGTTCACATAATCCTTAGCAGCAACAATGTTTATATCTTTATTCATTGCATAACATTATCTGAATGCATTTACATTACGCCTTGCATTTAACGTAATTGTATGTGAAGTTGGTTTAACTAAGGTTAACGACTACAGTTCATGTGCAAATGGAATTGAAATAGCTGAACAGAATGTGCTGTTCCATCATTATCATACACAATTACACTGTAATTTTACCATAATTTCCCTGTCAAAAATATCTATCTATTGTGTAAAGGGCTTAGCAAATAGTAGTGTGTGGTGAAGGAGTTAAGGGCTTACTCTACATTTCTCCTTCTGTGTGGTTGTTGTCTTCAGTGTTTGAGTGTAATGGCTAATAGGGATTATGTGCTGTTTTGCCTTTGTCAGGACCTTATTTTCTGACTATCCTCGTATACACCTGTGCATCAAACACATTCCTTTGGTCATTATTTTCTTGTGTGTTGTGAGTAAATTCACTAGCATTAAAACAATCCTTGTAAAGTTGGGTTGGGGTTAGAATTACAAAAAGCAGAGACATGCAGAGTGGCTGGTGACATTGGCCCAAATGCTCTATTTTGGACAATTCTTAGTGTTTTAGAAAACTACCAGTAAATGCCTCTATTGGGATACTCTTAATAGATTAACATTTATTTGGGAGGCAGTTTTTATAGAACATGGGCTAATTCAAGAAGTATCAATGCGTAATATTAGATATAGCTTTATTAAACAGGAAAATAAAAATGGCAGAACCTCTGAAGTCACACAGAAATGTCTTGTTAAAACATGTAGCAACTTAAGCTAGCACTGTTTTGTACACAGGATAAGTGCTTGTTCTCTGTTTTTGAACCAAAATGGTTCTGTGTGTCTCTGCTTCAAAGTAATTAACTATGCAGGTGATTAAATGCTCTTGATTTTACTTTATAACTTCTCTGTCAGTGTTATTTAGTTGTTTCTGAGAATCTTTGTCTCTTTATTCTACATAATTTTGTTATGTATTGTCCCTAAATATGGCCTTTATCCACTGTTTTCTCCATCAAATTTTTCCCAGATGATTTTGTTAAATTGTAATGATCGTTCTATGGAAATATTATGCCTTCACCCAGTGTGATAGATATGCCATACATACAAAGAACAGCATGCCAAAGTATTAAAACATGAGCACCATTGACTTCAAAAGCGTATCTAGACTTTCCCAGTATAATAACACTTTGGCAATATCTGTCACACTAAGTGAAGGCAACACCAACTCCTAAAAGATCATTATTTTTACACTGCTATATAAAGGCAACACACAGCAACAGACTTATGACTGAAATTGGGTCTTATAGACTGTCAGAACAGATGGCTTGACTGTGCTAAAATTCAAATTTTGAGAAAACAACAACAAAACAAATTCAGTTTAAATTTAAGTCAAATCAATTAAAATAAATAATACAAATAAAGCCATTTTTTTCTCAGTTTCAGTGTTGCTGTAGTTGTGCCTTTGTATATTTGTATTATGAGATCAAGTGAAGATATCAGGCAGAGAATGATCACAGATCATCAAGAGACTGAAAATGTGTGAATGTCCAGCTTGGAAGAGCTGCATAGAACATATTGTAGTCCATCTGATGCTGCAGGGCATCTGTTAATTACCAACATGTTTCATGCTGACTTCAGGATCAGAGATTTCCTTTTTTTTTTTTTTTTAGTAATGTATTCTCCATGACTGTGATGTACTTCCATTGTAATGTCAAAGACTGCTCACATATAATCTAAACCTGAATCTGACCTTCCTGTATCCAGTTTACCATCTACCATCAGTCTACCATCAATTTCCAAGATATCCCACTTTTTTAATCACTGGTTCCCCATGATATTCCTATAAATTTAATTCCCTCATGTCATAAGTCACATGTCTGATCCTCATCTCATCTATGTTTACTGTAAATCCTCTGTTGTTTTATACAGATTGTAAGATTTATTTGAATGTAGCCTGTCCTCTTTGAGGTTTATCTGTGCTTTAATTATTGTTTCTGTTGTTCAGACGCTATCATGTTTAAAATATTTTAATCACTGTTCAGCACTTGTCAAAAAAGTGTGACTTACACAGATGAATGCTCTCCTCCTCTGGAATGGTTGCAACTGGAACCTGAGTTTCAACACTAGCAAAGAAACAGACAGACATACAGTATATAGAAATAACAGTTATTATTACAGTGTCATATTGTCATACAATAGATGCTTTAGTTCAGCAATTCTCTTTGATTTTTTTTTTACACAAAGACTTTGATTAATATTTATAAATCAGTCTCACTGGTCATAACCTTTTTTGAAGGTAAGATGAAAATACTGCTACATTTATTAAAGTTCTGTTCTAAGGGAAAATAAATAGAGATATAAACTATTACGAAACTGCTGTCTGGTCTTTTAAAGCCTATCTGCCTAATGCAAACTGGTTATGATAAGAGAAAGCATGCAAATGCTTAATGTAATATCACTTTTTTTTCTTTTTCTTTTTTTTTTTGTAGAATCACCTCATTTAGGATTAAAAGTGCAGTACAGTGATTTTCCTTATACACAGTTGCTGAACATAACACATTTCAGACTGCTTGTATGAGAGATAAAAGAAATTATTCAACAAACTGTCACTGCATTAGAGTTACTCTAACACCACCATTCCCCAGTAAATATTAACAAAATACTGTCTCATGACTTCAGAATAGTTTACTTCAGAGGTGTCAAGAATTCTGATAACATAAAACAATATTTATCTTATTTTACCTCACAAATCTTAAAAACAACAACATTTGAATTGCATTTAAAACGTATATGTTAATGACATCACTTTTTTTAAAAAGATAAAAGTCAGGTTTTCATGTGCTTAAAACTAAATATGGCATGGTGAGAGTTAATAATAATTTAAGATATTCCAGTCAAAGATATTGTTAAGTATTTGGGTTTTTATTAACAAAAAAAATATTTTTTTTTCTAGCTGGATTTTGAAAAACCATAACATCTTTAAACTTTTCTTTTATCCAAGATCGTATCACTTTGTATATCCGTCACTTTCTCTTTTAGTGAATGATTGTACAGCCAAATGAGAATTTTCTTAGGCTTTACTTGAAAAAGAAAACGAAAAAAAGACCCCATTAAAAGCAGTGATTTCCAATAGCAGAAGAGATGGTGGACTTAAAGTGCTAAATTTTCATAATACTACTGTATAAATACTTTTCAAATAAACTGGCTTAAAAGATGTCTGATAAATTCAAATGTGGTATTTTTTTTTTTTTTTTTTTTTATCTCATCTTTAAAAAAAAGAAAAGAAAAAGTGATAATATTCCTAATAAGCTGCCAGTTACAATATCTAATTTTCAGCAGAAGGCTGAAATGCTTAGAAGTTGTTACATTCACAATTTTTCACCACACACAGAACTTGGATATTACTGATAGGAACAAATTTCCTTTTTACTACTTGGTTCAATAGAGAAATTAACACGGAGAGACTTGGAGATGACTTGGCGACATATGAAATGCGTTGAAATGCAATGCAAGGTAAGTATACCAGTAAGAAAATGTGTATCTCTTGACGAGGTCAGACAAAGACTGTGTGAGTGTGAGTGTGAGTGTGTGTGTTTTATAGCAGGGTTGACTGACATGCTGATGAGATATGGGTGGAGGTGATTAGTATTCTGTAGGGCTATGTGAATGTGGAGGGAGAGCCTGGCATGACTGTGACAGTATCCTTTCGGTTTTTGATGATTCTTGTAATGTCCATGACTTCTAATACCTAAAGAATATAAAACTTTGCTCAGAGCCATTTCCACAGGTCCAATTTAGCTTTTAAGAGTCACTATAGAGTGATGCAGAGTCTTCTTTGTTGTTAGATGGCTTTAGTATTTTAATAAAAAGTTTAATAATAAACACATCCAGCAGATTTTTAAAAAAGAAAATCTCAAATTTTCCCTAGAAGTAGATTCCATTGGGCGGAAGAAGCTACTTTTCTCCGTGTATGTCTATGGCGAGTCACGCAGTTACTGTGATACTCTGCGGCGGGTCCTACCAGTCCGGTCTGAAATAGTCTGAATATAAACACTTATTATAAGTGTACCATAATGATTCAGGGTAAGACAAAAAATTCTCATTATATAATTTTTGTAAATTTTTAACACAAAAAAAGTTACGGACAGCAACTTTAAATACTTTTTTTTTTTTTTTTTTTGTCCAAAAACAAAATATTTTTAGTCTCACTTCCTACTCTCTCCTTCACTTCTCAAATCTTTTTGTTTAACTAATAATAAAAAAATGTGACATTTTTGAAACAATATGCAATGATTCTTTTGATGAGGTTTAGCTTGCTTTTCTCTGCTTATTAATTTAGCAATTAATTCATTCATTTATTTATTTTACTTCTTATGTTACCCTTATGTACCCTTTTTGTATGTTTTTTTCTGTCTATGTATTGTTTTTTGTTTGTTACAGGCTAAAAAAAAACCCACCTATTTTCTAAGAATGACGCATTTCTACCATACAAACTGAATGAGTTCTACATACGATTCGAAGCAACTAACATCAGGAAGATGGCAAAGTCTCAACCGTATGGAGCCCCTGAAGGGACATGGTGGTGGAAAAAATTTGGAATGGGAGGAATTATTATTTTATATATATATATATATATATATATATATATATATATATATATATATATATATATATATATATATATATATAAATCTTATGCGTTCCCTTGCAAAGATATTTGCATTCCCTTGCAAAACTTTTGCGTTCCCTTGCAAAGATATTTGCATTCCCTTGCAAAGATATTTGCATTCCCTTGCAAAGATATTTGCATTCCCTTGCAAAACTTTTGCGTTCCCTTGCAAAGATATTATCGTTCCCTTGCAAAACCTGTTGTGTCCAATTCTAGACCTTCTTGGTTTGAACCATTCTCCCAGAACATTCATGATTTAATGATTGTGTCTCAAATTCAACAAGATTGGTTTGTCACAAACGACTTCAAGGACACATATTTCCATACAGAAATTCTGTGCAGTATTGATTCGGAGAAGAGAGGGGCCTTGGCATAAAAAAGGTTGGGAACCACTGACCTACCTAATACTTCAATACTACAATTCATTCATATCCTTCATTCACTGTTCGATTGGTCCGGGTCAAATTGACCCTAATTGGATTCAATACAATTCCCCAAAAATCACACTATGAAAAAAACAAAACAAAACATACAATCGTGTTTAAATAATTAACTTTTAATATCAATCCTTTTCACATATTACAAAGATTAAATATCTGAATTTATGATTTATAAAAATATTTTTAACCACTATTTTTAAGACTGCCCCTCCCCCGACATGTGGGACATTTACTATTATACATTTATAACAATGATATCTTAGTCTAAATCTAAAGTAATCTTGACAAACTATATATTGTTTTAAAAGCTTTCAGACTCTAGTTTTCATATTTGGTGACTGATTTACAAAAAAAAAAAAAAAAAAAAAAAAAAAAAAAGACTGAGCAATAGATAAATAGCCATAGATTCTTCATTTTTGATGCGGTGCCAAACTATAACACATGCTCCGATTCTTTCCGTATGGTTTTTATGTGTTTTAGGGATCAAATTCAAATCAAATATTAACATTACTGCCCATACTTCTCCTGAATAGGATGTCTACTTCATAAATATTTTGAAAAGTATGGAAAAATATGGTTCAGATCACTCAAACCATATACGGAAATCGAAGACTCACTGGTGGAGTCTAGATGTCATCTAGTGAAAAATGTTGGTACTGCGCACAAAAAATCTTAAATGTACATATAAGGAACAGCTGGAGGACCAATTTGCAACTGATTAGGTCAATTGGCAACATGATTGGGTATAAAAAGAGCCTCTCAGCGTGGCAATGTCTCTCAGAAGTCAAGATGGGCAGAGGATCACCATTTCCCCAATGCTGCAGCGAAAAATAGTGGAGCAATATCAGAAAGGAGTTTCTCAGAGAAAAATTGCAAATAGTTTGAAGTTATCATCATCTACAGTGCATAATATCATCCAAAGATTCAGAGAATCTGGAACAATCTCTGTGCATAAGGGTCAAGGCAGGAAAACCATACTGGATTACCATGATCTTCGGGCCCTTAGACGGCACTGCATCACATACAGGAATGCTACTGTAATGGAAATCACAACATGGGCTCGGGAATACTTCCAGAAAACATTGTCGGTGAACACAATCCACCGTGCCATTCGCCGTTGCCGGCTAAAACTCTATAGGTCAAAAAAGAAGCCATATCTAAACATGATCCCGAAGTGCAGGCATTTTCTCTGGGCCAAGGCTCATTTAAAATGAACTGTGGCAAAGTGGAAAACTGTTCTGTGGTCAGACAAATCAAAATTTGAAGTTCCTTTGGGAAAACTGGGACGCCATGTCATCCGGACTAAAGAGGACAAGGACAACCCAAGTTGTTATCAGTGCTCAGTTCAGAAGCCTGCATCTCTGATGGTATGGGGTTGCATGAGTGCGTGTGGCATGGGCAGCTTAGACATCTGGAAAGGCACCATCAATGCTGAAAGGTATATCCAAGTTCTAGAACAACATATGCTCCCATCCAGACGTCGTCTCTTTCAGGGAAGACCTTGCATTTTCCAACATGATAATGCCAGACCACATACTGCATCAATTACAACATCATGGCTGCGTAGAAGAAGGATCCGGGTACTGAAATGGCCAGCCTGCAGTCCAGATCTTTCACCCATAGAAAACATTTGGCACATCATAAAGAGGAATATGCGACTAAGAAGACCTAAGACATTTGAGCAACTAGATGCCTTTATTAGACAAGAATGGGACAACATTCCTATTCCTAAACTTGAGCAACTTGTCTCCTCAGTCCCCAGACATTTGCAGACTGTTATAAAAAGAAGAGGGGATGCCACACAGTGGTAAACATGGCCTTGTCCCAACTTTTTTGAGATGTGTTGATGCCATGAAATTTAAAATCAACTTATTTTTCCCTTAAAATTATACATTTTCTCAGTTTAAACATTTTATATGTCATCTATGTTGTATTCTGAACAAAAAAATATTGAAATTTGAAACATCCACATCATTGCATTCTGTTTTTATTCACAATTTCTACAGTGTCCCAACTTTTTTGGAATCAGGTTTATATATATATTATATGTATATATATATGTATATATATATATATATATATATATATATATATATATATATATATATATATATATATATATATATATATATATATATATATAAATTTATTTATATATATATTATTTATTTTTTTCATAAAAAACTTCTATAACTTTTAAACTTTACTTTAAAACTTTTTATTTACTTCTACAATAATCTGTGAAGTGTTCCCTTTAAAAAGATACCAAACTTAAGTCTTTAGTTTTTCAAACTAAAGATTTTTAAATTGAGCCGCGAACATCACCAAAGGAACCAAAATTTAGTGTGTCAAAACACATCAGCGTGTTGAAACTTTGCATGCATGTTCATGACCCTAAATGAGAAAAAGTCACAAAATTTCAAGAAAAAAACAAACAAACTGATGTTACTGACAACTCAAATATCAAAGGGGGTCAAATTGACCTGCAACAGTACACACTGCTGCTACACTATATGTATATTGTCTACTTATATAATTGTCTGTTTTTATTCTGTGTACCTTGTAATACCATTGTCTATATTTACTGTTGTCTTTTTCTTAGTTCTTGTGAATATCCACTATATGTGTCACTGTTGTTTCTTGAAGGAACTGTGTTTCATATTTAACCATTACCATGCAATGTGCTTGTCACATTCTTTTATAGTTTAACTTTCATTTTCATGGACTTTTAGTTTGCTTATCGCCATTTCCTGTGTTTTCTTGTTTTCTTCTGTTGTCCCCTATCTGTCAGTCACTTCAATGTACACAAAATGTACTGATACCGGGGGTCGCATTTGGAAGCCCCAAACACCTCTGATACTTTGAGAAAAGGCGAGAGAATTAGCAAGTGGAATTTACATACACATATGGGTATAAATGGAGATGGCCGACATCCAATCATTCAGATTTGTTCTTCAGAGCTGAGTGATTGTTAATGCAGTCTCTCACATAGCCATTCTCCTCTGCAAGGGAATGCACAACTGGTGTTTACAGCGCATTGCAGCGGTCTCTCTCTCTCTCTCTCTCTCCACGGTTAAGTGCAGAGAGCCCCCCTGGGTGCTAAAGAGCAGTTTCCCCTAAAAGAGCAAACACAGATGGAAAGTTCCATGGTACGGTTTCCCTGACAGTAAACCTGAATACCAGATTGATTTTTTTCCCCCCAGGCAACAGACAACATAGGCTACAAAATTTCTATTTCATTAAAAAAGAGAATTATTTTATTTAGTGTAAACCACTGCCTTTGCATCTGAAAGTTCACCATGATCCAGTTGCAGCATTTAACAGGTCACTGAAAGGGAAGACTATTAGTGAAACTGCATATATTTCAGTTACAAAGTTATAGTATTGCTTTAATTAAGACTTGAATAAGGATAGTCACATAAAATTGTATGATGTGAGAGGAGCTGACAGTTGTCATTTTTGACTATTCTTTTAAGTATTTCTTTTAAATTCAGCATGTGAAATGTGATATTTTAACTCCTAAAGTGTACTCTGTCAAATGGAAAACAGAAAAATGTGTTGTCATTATTTTTTTCTCCACTAGATGCCAGCAAATTTCTTCCATGTAAGAGGAGCACAAGAAAAATACTTGCTGTTCACAGTCAACGGCTCTCAAAAATATCTTTAGCCAAAAGTCCAGAGACGTGATCATTTGGAGGATGCAACAAGTTTTTTTTAAATTTGTAAGTCTTTTTAATTATCAGTAATTATGACTCTATATTAGTAGTTTAATTTAAATGTGTATGGGGAGAAAAAGATAATTGTAGCTGGGTGGGATGCTTGACTCCCAAAGAGAACAAAAAATATACTTGGAGGGTTTCGTTGTGTTGAAGAAATTACTGCCCTGTCATGTCGTGATTTTTTCTCATTAATTTTCATTAGTGATTCATTAGTGATTAGTGATTTGTCAGAAATGTCACTGCCATGTAGGCCACTCCCAATTTTGATGCATTTAAAGAATAGAAAAACGCTCTTAAATTAGGCCTAGTGTTTACATTTGCATTGTCGCCTTTATAACACACTAGTTGCATTATTATAACATCTTTATAACACAGTGGTTGCATTATTATGAAGAATCATTTATTTCATTTGCATTGGAATTGAGGCCAGGCTGCTTAGTTTCCTAAAGAATGCTTTTGCCCAACTATCTTGATGTAATTCTAAAGGTGCATCAAGAACATCCTAACAATTTAGTAAGTGTGAATTGTTTACATTTTTAATATTTGATATTAAGCAGGACTCTGTGTTAAGGAATTTTTTGTGCTAAGACGACTGTTGTAATTTTTAAGCATATGGGATGAATACTCTGACACAATTGGAACACATTGTAAAATTCCTCAGGGTGAATTGTAACACCATAAGTTTGACCAATTAGAAATTAGATAAGGATGAAAACACTATACTTAATCACCACCTTGATGAGATGAATGTAGACTGAATGTTGACAAATCGGATTTTGCAGAGATGCAACACATGGAATGTGGTCACACCTGTATAGGGATATGTACACAGTTAATGATAAACATTCACTTTTAAACAAACAAATTGCATCAATCAGTCAAATTTCCAACATTACATAAAAGCTGTTGAGCAAACATTTGCTGAGACAGGTGTGTAAAGTATGGTAAATGATTCTCAGTCTTGAAAAGCGTACACCTGCAGAACAAATGTTGGCATTGCATACCATCATTTATCTTCTGCAATTTGTTTAGAAAAAGATGTGTTTAATGACAATCATACACCTGAAAAGCTAACAGTAGCCTTAGGGATTTTGGGTAGCACTGACATTCTTTATACATCCTCTTCTAGATGCCAGGCAATGAAAACAGTACACGTAAATGCTAATCTATTAGTGCATGGTGATGATATACAGTATTTGAAAAAAAAAAAAAAAAAAAAAGAAGAATAGATGTCTGCACACTGAAATTAAAGTTCCAGAAAGTACATTAATAAAACAGAACAGTTTTACCTGTCAGGTGCAAACATTGCAGAAGCTATTTGCAGGTGCAAACAGTAACAGGTGATCTTGCAGTCTTGGCGCTCCACATATTTGGCCTGCGTCCAAACCACAGCAACATATCTCCTCTCCTCTGTAGACAGGGCAAACTGTTTGGTATACACCAAGCCACCACTTGTCAAAGAAGCAGTTGCGGCCCACCTGTGCCCAACTGCACATGGGTGGAAGTCCACACCATGGCTTCTTTCGAAGCTGCACTGTGTTACCACCCACATTTCCGAGAAGGCATACATGGCAGCTGGCCACGCAGCATCCGCCATCCAGGTATTCCAGGTGAAGATGCTGCAGGCCTTGAACGAGAGGGGACCAGATTCTGAGTCATTCAGGAAGCTGCACTTGGCCATGGATCTGGTGCTCAGAGTGACAAAAAAAGACTACCCAGGGCTTTGGTCATAGCATGTAGGCACCATGTAGACAGTCTTGTGGTCCTTCAGCGTCACTTGTGGGTCACGCTGACGGATGTACAAAACTCTCAGAAGGAACAGTTGCTGTATGTGCCCAGAAGTCCCCACGGCCTCTTTGACAATGTTGTGGGCTCATTCTCAGAGAAGTTCCTTAAGGCCCAGAAGCAGTCCAAAGTGCTGAGTCACTTCTTGCCTAAATGGGCTGCTGCCCCCTCATTTAAGTGTCAGGACAGCTCAACCACTGTATCCTGGTATCCTTCATTCCTGGTAGGACTTTGCTGTGTTGCATCCATCTGTTCCCTTGCAGGATGCAGATGAAAGATGAGAAAGTGTGAATGTTTTGTTGCCAATAAAGGTTGCAATCGAAACAAAATCATGTCTCAACAAAAGGGCTCTTTTCCTCCTCACTCTCACTTACACATTATAAACAGGTCCCTGTTCCAGTGTGGCTTACTGCGGGCCGTAAACCCTGTGCGTTCCCTCACATTCGGCACGAGTGTTCCTCTAGCACTCTCTGGTGGTCTTGTGCAGAGGTTGTCAGTATAACCCCATTAAGAGAGAGTGGCACCCTGTTGGACAGAAAACTCACTCAGACGCATCAGGGAGTGCTACAACCTCTCTCGCTGCGCAAGAGTGTGGTGTGTGATGGCAGAGGCGTCGCAGTGGGTGATCAACACAATCATGAGTGTTTTTTTGCTTCAGCTTGCATGCTTCAGCAGCGTGATGATGTCAGTAGTACCAGACCGGGACACACCCATTTTACGAACAGAGATTGTTGTCCAAGGGGAGGGCTCTGAGCTTGGAATTTTAGCCTAAACCCAGAGTACTCCTCCCATATCCCTGGCTGATATAGGAACCATCCTAGAGTGATGAGTTGGGGTGGCGGAGGGATGCAGTTATTTGTTAATAAAACATAAAGTACCGTGGTCTCCTCCTTGGGCTGAACGATATGAACTAAAATAAAAATCTCAATTAATTGAACATTTTACTTCGATTACGATCAATGAATGATTTTTTTTTTTTTTGGCCCTCATAGTTCACTAACAAGGTTTGTACTGTAAATATTCTTGACTATTAAAGGTGGGGTATTCTTTCCTAATGAAAGAGTGCTCTGACATAACAGCTCACTTTCAGCAGTTATTTTATCTTTGGTTCCTAACATTTCTTACACATTTCTTACAAAGTTTAGTGAAGACACAAGTGAAAGTGATTTCACTTCAGGGCTCGCTGGGCTCGCTACTCTGTGTTGACCATAGGTGTTGACTCGCCGTTTGAGTTCACCTCTGTTTCTTCCATGCCACTGACTGGACTGGGGAGAGTCATGAGACTACACATGCTGTAGTGTATTTTTTTAAGGGGAAAGTATTAACAGGTATATCAGGTCAAAGTCCTCCCTTTCGGGCTGGCTTTGGCTCTGTGTGCCATGCACGGTGTGGTGGAGTGGCCAAATGTGTGTCTTGGAGACTCAAGGCTGTGCAGGCAGGCTAACCACTTGGCTCGACAGGACCATGTATGAGTAGGGGGTTTTGATGGAGGAAAGGTGTGAGAACAGATGTGTCATTGATGGGATGGGAAGCCCTCTACGAAAGCAGTCCAGCTTGCGGCACATGGATGGGTATGCAGTTACAGTGGAACATAAACTGCTTAGAGCTGAAGGCAGTATTCGTGAGGGACTATCACATTCCTATCCTAACGGACAACACAGTGGTGTTGTCTTACATCAGTCACAAAGGGGGTATTCACTCTCACCAGCTGCAAAGGCGTTTCCTTTTGTGGGTGGAGAGGAATAATGGATTTGGTCACATCAGAAGAGAGCACGCATTGCCAGCTGTTCTTTTTGCTGAGGATTGCTTCCTTGGAAGAGGACGCACTTTCAAGCAACTGGCCAAAGAACCACAAGCATGCTGCCAAACTGCCCAAACCAGTTATGGTTTCCAGAGTTAGTTGAACTCCTATCAGCTCCCTTGTGGCCAATTCACCCCAGGCCAGAAATGATAGCGTATGCGTAAGTTCTACCAGAAAGACTCTAATGCCACGTCAGTAATTCGCAATCTGGTGTAGCCAATCACAGCTCGACATCGAATATAAATAGACTGATCTTACCATACTACTTTGCTGCCCGTAGGTGTTGTAGTGAAGTTCCTGCTTTATATCACATCTCATACGCAGCCACTATGTCGCACAAAGTGATCGTAGACTTTGACCTTACCGATTCAGACGACAATCAAGTTCCGCCTTCTCCTCTGTCAGTGCGCTGGAGTGCCCGTATTCAAACTGGGGAATCCCCCTGGTCCCAATGGCCCTCAGAGAAAATTGTTGCCATCCTGGAAGAGGCCGGTATTCCGGTCAGTAACGACATTTAACGATCTCATCCTCCTGGCATTCAACACCCTGGGCAGCTCCGCTGTCACAACCACGGATGACACCACTGCTTCTACGGCTCCCTCTGCCCAACCCAAAACAGCAGGCAGGAAGTGGACCGCCAAAACTTCCCCACCAAGTCAAGCTAAAAGTTTCCTGTTGCAAGCCCAAGTTTCCTGTTGCAACGTCACTTTCGCCTACTCATGGAGCAGAAGCATTCAATGCACAGCTCCTTAGAGCTGTTCAAGGACTAACCGAAACCGTCAAAGGATCTGAAATCAGACTAGGAGTGTTCGAGTCCGCTTTCGCCACGAACGCAGCAGGATATCCATGCCTTTAACGTCTTCCGGTCATTACACTAACCTCTCATCCTTTCCTGGCCTAGCTGATCTATCTACGGAACCCTCTATATCCGTCGCTCCAGCCTTCGCTCCATCCACGGATCGAGCTTCACATCTAAACGCTGCCACATCAGCATCTACGCAGCAATTTAATCTCTCTACGGCTACTCCAGCACAAAATTTCGGTAGGCGATTTGTTCCTACTGCTGCAGTCTCCAAAAATGAGATAGGACATAATCTCAGGTAAGGATATTAATTTGGCTGCTTTACTGCTTCCATCGCCAGCAGTCGATAGGCTAATGGTTGACTGCGGTGACATGGCAGTCTTCCTGAAAACCTCCGATCCCAGACTACAACGTAACTTGTCATTCGGTGAATTCGTCATCGCTTTTGGGATATATAGAGATATTTTGTGTCAATCCTTCCCTGACCATAGGGGAGAATTAGATCTCTACCTGGCTATGCTGGCAGACTTTAATCAGCGTTCTACGAATATCACAAATCTCTCGCGGCCAAATCTGCTTCTTTCATTACACTGTACAATACTAGACTGGACTGGTCTGTGACCGATTCCGAACTTCTGATTTGTCACTTCGGGGGTCAACGAGCCTTGGCCTGCGTCGTGTGCAGCTCGGACGGGCACTCGGCCGCTTTCTGCCCTAAAAGCCTAGAAACACGGGAGTCGCCCGCTGTCCATGGTGCTGATCCTGCACACGCCCCACTTGATGTAAAAGGCAGACCTATAATCGGTCTTCACGGCAATCCTCTGTGTAACAATTTTAACGAATCTGTATGTAATTATGCTAAGTGTAAGTTTTTGCATATTTGCAGTTTCTGCAGAGACCCGTACCCCAAATCTGTCTGCCCACGATGTTTCAGACCAGCGTCCAGAGGAAGAGCACACCCTCAAAAAAAATTCCAAATGCTCACCCCTCTACTCCCATTCACATAGATATACTCTCTAGCTATCTTTCTTCTCAACCTAGGATTCTAAACGGGACATGCTCTCTCTACTCGGACATCTCAATTTCGCTATGCGAATTATCCCTCAAGGTTGCTCCTTCATTTCTCGTCTGCCTACACTGGCCCATTCCGTCAACGGCCTGATTGACTCGATTCACTTAGATGACGGGTGTCGATCAGAACTTAGGTTCTGGTCGCTCCTGCTTAACAACTGGAACGGCATTTCTTTTTTTTACAACAATGTTTTTGAATAATCAGCTGCACTCGAGTTATTTACTGATGCAGTCCCTTCCATTGGTTTTGGGGGTTTCTTTCAAGGGCAATGGTTCGCAGAGAAATGGTCGGATGAGTTTACTTCCTCGTTCGCAAGTTCCTTCTCAACGGCTCTTTACAAACTATACCCCATCGTCGTAGCTAGTGTCCTCTGGGGTACCGCTTGATCACGTAAACGCATCGCGATGTACTGTGACAACGCAGCTACAGTCGACATTATTAACAAAGGACGTTCGCATTGCCAAACTAAAATGCCTCTACTTCGTCACTTAACTTGGCAATCCGTCACACACAATTTCATCCTTAAAGCCATGCATATTCCAGGGCATACAAATGTCATTGCTGATGCTCTCTCTCGTTCTTGTTTGCAGGCTTTCAGACGTCCCTGCCCAGCAGCGAACCAGAATCCAACACCATGCCCGACCCTGGCAGAACTAATCCTGAACTAGGCTCTCATCTCAATATCCTATTAAATTCTTTCTCTTCTCTTTCTCTTCTTCTTTATTTAATTTATTTATTAAATATTGTAAAGCTGATTCTTCCGGTACAGGTGTCACAATTACCATCTCTAAAATTAATAATTTTTTCTGCCCTTACACATCTATGGTCAGGTACCTCAAAGCATGTCCTCGCACTCCAAAAAATTCACCCCTATTTATATTGCCTAATAGACTCCCAATGACAAAGCAATAGTTTAGAACTCATCTAGCTTCAGTCTTAACACTCTGCGGTGTTTTCTCCACATCTATACACCGGGCATTCCTTTCGCATCAGAGCTGCGACAACAGCAGCTGAATGCGGCGTTCCTGACTCGACCATCCAAATGTTAATCCTAATGTGGCTTTTATTTATCATGTTTGTTTCATGGCTAAATCGTAGCCAGTAATTTATGCCTTACGTTTATTTATTTATTACATTACTTCATGGCTTATCTAGCCACTAATTTAAGCCTAACGTGGCTTTTATTTATCATGTTCGTTTCATGGCTAATCGTAGCCAGTAATTTAAGCCTAACGTGGCTTTTATTTATCATGTTAGTTTCATGGCTAAATCGTAGCCAGTAATTTATGCCTAACGTGGCTTTATTTATCACGTTACTGCATGGCTTATCTAGCCACTAATTTAAGCCTAACGTGGCTTTTATTTATCATGTATGTTTCATGGCTAATCGTAGCCAGTAATTTAATCCTAATGTGGCTTTTATTTATCATGTCTGTTTCATGGCTAAATCGTAGCCAGTAATTTATGCCTTACGTAGCTTTATTTATCACGTTACTTCATGGCTTATCTAGCCACTAATTTAAGCCTAACGTGGCTTTTATTTATCATGTTTGTTTCATGGCTAATTGTAGCCAGTATTTTAAGCCTAACATGGCTTTTATTTATCATGTTTGTTTCATGGCTAATTGTAGCCAGTATTTTAATCCTAATGTGGCTTTTATTTATCATGTTTGTTTCATGGCTAAATCGTAGCCAGTAATTTATGCCTTACGTAGCTTTATTTATCACGTTACTTCATGGCTTATCTAGCCACTAATTTAAGCCTAACGTGGCTTTTATTTATCATATTTGTTTCATGGCTAATCGTAGCCAGTAATTTAAGCCTAACGTGGCTTTTATTTATCATGTTTGTTTCATGGCTAATCGTAGCCAGTAATTTATGCCTAACGTGACTTTATTTATCATGTTACTTCATGGCTAATCGTAGCCAGTAATTTTAGCCTAACGTGGCTTTTATTCATCATGCTTGTTTCATGGCTAATCATAGCCAGTAATTTAAGCCTTACGTAGCTTTTATTTATCATGTTTGTTTCATGGCTAATCATAGCCAGTTATTTAAGCCTTACGTGGCTTTTATTTAACATGTTTGTTTCATGGCTAATCGTAGCCAGTAATTTATGCGTAACATGGCTTTATTTATCATGTTACTTCCTGCCTTTATCTTCAGGCAGGACCTACCAGCTAACTCCAAGACCTGGACGAAGGACGGGGGCCTACGCCAAAGAACTTTGAGACAGAGCTCGTCAAGGGTTTTTATTTTATTTTATTTTATTTTATTTATTTCATCTGATCTTGTACCAAATAAATCATTCATATTTAAATTCTCCCTCTGAGTCTTTTTGATAGAACTACGGAACCTGATGCTGAGTGTGGTGCAACAATTACTGTGTACTATCATGGAAGCCAGAGCCCCCTCAACCAGGCATCTTTACGCCCTGAAATGGAATGTCTTCACTTCATGGTGCAAAGAGAGAAAAGAGGACCTAGCTAGCTGCACTGTGTCTATCATTCTATAATTTCTGCAAGACTGCTTGGATAGTGGGCAACTTTAAAGGTGTATGTGACTGCTATTTCAGCTTTGTTCAAAAGCGAAGAGCAAATTATACTCTCTCTCACTCTCTCTCTCTGTATAGATGTGTTTTTGTTCCAGGTGGGCATTGTCTCCATTAAACGGTTGAAAACTGTGATTGGTCCAGCCAAGCACCTGACCCGTACATAAGGACTGCCCCAAAGACTCATCCTCTGCCTCGTGCCTTATTGACTTTGTGCTCTACGCCATCTTTCTTCGCATTCATTGACTTTTCCTTCCAAATTAAAGGATGTAGGGGTTTGACACCAATTTATTTGTATCTTATTTTCACTTTGTTTATGGTTAAGGGAGGTGGGTAAGTTAAGTTGTATTTTGTTTTCTTTATTTTCGTTGAGGTAATTTGGTTTGTAAAAGAAGATTGTTTTGTTTGTTGTTTTGGCCTGGTCTGCCCCTGAGGCTAAACCCTTTTTCATTGTAAATAAAGTTTGTATTATTCGATATCTCTCTGGTATTGAGACTTGCTTCCTTCTTTCTGTTACGGCTGAACCCTAGTGGTCGTAACACAGTGCTCAGCGTAAATGACTACACCCCCTTTGAAAAGTAACATTTTAAACAATATCTCTATGAACACAAAAACAATTTCCAAAATGTTGACAAAACTTAGTTTTATATAACATCTGTTTAACGTATAAAAAATGAAAGTAAGGTTAATAATATAACTTAGAGAACAGAATTTTCAGTTTTACTCAAATTAGGGTGATGCAAAAATGAGTACACCCCACTGAAAGTCTCTGGACTACAAATGTCTAATTTAACAAGAATTCAACCACAGGTGAGTCTAATTATTCATTACACAGGTGTCCAGGAAACAGTTGACTATAAAAGGGTGTTAAAACCCCTTCCCATTTCATGCTGTCAGCAATGGCACCACATGGAAGAGAAATGTTACAAGACCTGAGAAAGAAAATATTTTCTTTACACCAGAAAGGTGAAGGCCAGAAGAAGATCAGCAAAGTTTTTCTTATCAGTCAGAATACTGTAGCAAAAGTAGTACAAAACATTTAAAAAGATAGAACTGCAACCATCTCACAGAGAAGTCCAGGTTGTCCACGGAAGTTAACACCTGCAGAAAGCCAAACTGGGGTGACTATTTCCTGTCGCACAATACGGTGTACATTGCAGAGGAATGGTATGTGTGATGGGATTAATTGAAATGTTTTTATTTGAATGCATTATGATGTATATATTTTTATTGTGGTGTTTATCAGTGTCTGTGTATTGCCATATTTTACTCTTTCTGACAAACTCTTTTGATAGACTTTTCCGTATGATAGGCTGATTAGGAAAGGGCGGAGACTGCTGCCCTTTAAGAGCACGCTGTGGAGACTGTGGCTGCGTCCGAAAACTGGAAAATGCTGCCTTCCGAGGACACATTTCAAGGTAGTAAGGCATCAAGGCACGTCCGAATCCAATGTTAGCTTCACCTCCTCTCATGAGATAACTTCCTCAGATCGATTTTTGAAGGAAGCATAGATGTATCCTTAGCTGCCTTTGATATCCCACAATCCTGTGCTTTCCATTCTGTGACAGTTGAGCTAGAAAAATAAAGATGGCGTCCGAAAGTTGCGTTTGCTGCTCAGTTTGTGTATAAATGTACGATTTTGATCAACATATTTCAATTTTGATATCATTTCTATCGAGAAATTACTACTGTAGTAATTAAATATTTGTTTAGCTCTCACCAAAGCTTGCGCTATATTGCTGTAGATCATTAAACTGTTACGCTGCCTCAGAAGTCTGTCCGAAATCAATTTCGTGAGGTGCCTTCATGCACAAATGCTGCCGTACAAGTCATTCTCTTATAAGATAGCGAGGCAGCAAGACAGCTACCTAGGTTTTTTGGTGTGTCCTATGGAAGACTTTCAGTCACGTGCTGGTACGACGGTAGTTGCATGGCTTGTGTTAGAGCTGTGGTGCGCAGGCGCTGGCATTGGAGAAGCTTGCGAGTGGTTTAAGATGCAGTGAACACGACGGTGACGCAGAGTAATTCCATTCACAACTGTGCAAAGAGCGTGAGTGGTTCGAGGTGCAGTAAACACGACGGCTTTGCAGAGTATTCTATTCACAATGCTGGAACTCATCTAGACTGGGTAGTGCAAATTACTACCCGGTCATATTATTACTGAAGTGCAACTCCAGTAACTGATTTACTGAAGCGAGATTGATGGATAAAGACTCTTTTTGATCATTCTCATCATCTATCTTTGAATTAGTAGAGACTGAGAAAACTAATTGCCAGTGTGCTAGCCAATAGTCAGTTTTTCTTTTTTTATTTATATTTATCTTTTTGTTTAGTGTTGTGATACTGGGTTTTGATGTATTGTGCTGTGTATTGTGTGCACGAGTGAGAGTAGTAATTTGTTTGCTTATTTACTTAAATTGGACTGGAGATACTGGCAGTTTGTTTCTTTATCTGTCTTCCAGTTTACTGCTTGCCAGATTCTATGGAAGCCCCTGCCACTGTGGGAATGAAACAAGACTGTTGCTTCTGACCCAAAAGAGAATTGGACTGCTCCCAAAGACAAAACCTCTTGCTGTGTTCGTCTAAAGATAATACGCCTTGCTGCATTCTTCTATAGACTGAATATCTTGCTGCATCTTCTAAACACACATCTAAGGCCACTGTTGAATTTCTGAAGAACCGGGTGAAAATGATTCAGTGGCTCCTGATCTGAACCCAATCGAACTCCTATGAGGAATTCTGAAGAGAGCATCACTCTCCATCCAGCATCCAATCTCTAAAAGAGGTCTTTCTTGAAGAATGGAATGATGTTGCAAAATGTCGCCAACTTGTTAATTCCATTCCTAGAAGACTTGGTGCTGTCATTAAAAATCATGGAGGCCATGCAAAGTACTAGATGTAGTAGTTTTTGTTTTGGGGTGTACTCATTTTTGCATCGCCCTAATTTGAATAAAACTGAAAAATGTGTTCTAAGTTATAACATGAAAGTAGGTTAATAATATAAGTTAAACAGATGTTATATTAAACTTAGTCTTGTCAACATTTTGGAAATTGTTTTTGCGTTCATTGAGATATTGTTTAAAATGTTACTTTTCAAAGGGTGTGTACTCATTTATGCTGAGCACTGTATGTGGACAGATCTAGGCAATTTCAGCTGCCAGAGCAACTGTTTGTACTTTGTAAGGGCTGCCAGTTTCAAAACAGCATTTGTCTCATTAGATTGTGGAAGCATTAGCATATGCTTCTATGAATGAGCTGTGTCCTACTGGAGCTCACTCTACTAGGAGTGTGGCTTCTTCGTGGGCACGGGCCAAAGGGATGTCGATTCAGAACATCTGTCTAGAAGCAGGTGGGTCTTCTCAAAACATTTTTTATAACCTCAAGATTACCTCTTTTGCATTGCATGTCTTGTCTGTGCACAAAGTTGACATAGATCATAGAGCTATAACAACATAGATCGAGTCAACTAGATCATCCACTGTGAAGGCTTCATCGACACGACAGTCAGTGCCACAGTTCCTCAACAGACCGTCCATACCGGCGTGATGAATACGATCCTCAACTGGATGGAACTGAAATAAATACTTTGAATGTTGCGATCCTATCAGACTTATGATAGCAACCTGAATCGTAACAAAGCACTGTTCGCCAGAGGAGAACTGGCCCCCCGACTAAGCCTGGTTTCTACATTTAACACCTATTTGACACCTGTTTGCCACCTGATGTCACCTGTTGGAGTTTGGGTTCCTTGCCGCTGTTGCCTTTGGCTTGCTTAGTTGGGGACACTTGACATTTGACTTGACATTTGATATTCAACAGTATTCTTGACATTTATTCAACAGTGCTTTGATCTACCTGCATTGACACTATTCTTTAAGAGCTGCTGTGCAGCCAAATTATATACCAGTTATCACTGTAAAGCTGCTTTGACACAATCTGCATTGTAAAAAGCGCTATATAAATAAAGATGACTTGACCTGAGTTGTCAACTGTTCTGCTATTGGTTGTTTATGAAGCCTGGCCTGTACTGTACTGGCCTGTGTTCTGAAGCGCCGGCTTAGCCGCTGTGTTGTAGCTTTTTACTCTGTTATTAGTGGAAGCGCTTGAGTTGTTCTTGATTGCTGCATGTTGGCTGTGGCTACTGCCCTATATTTATAGAGGTGGGTGTTCCCTCACTTATCTTCTTAAAAAATTAGCTTATGTTTGCATTGACGCTTTGCATGTGTTTCACAGTTTTATGATGCACCAGCAATGCCGTTGACCGATTCATATGTGAGGGTATTTTGTTAAGTGTTTGATGCCCTTGAATCCTCTCTACGCTCTGGTTATAGACTGGGATCACGTCATTTGCCTTGGCTGTTAGTGGCCAGCCATAATTACAACTTAACTGTTCTATGTTTTAATACATTTTAAAATGTTATTTTTTCCAGTGATTGCAAAGCTACATTTTCAGCAGCTATTAATCTGGTCTTCTGTGTTACACAATCCTTAAAAAAATCATTGTAATATTCTGTTTTGGTACTCCATAACCATTTCTTATTGCAAAAGGTTGTGCTGCTTAATGAAGTGTGGAAATTGTGATATTTTCTCATGATTCATAGATGAACAGAGAATATGAAGAAAAATAATTTTTTGAAACAAATCTTTTGTAAAATTATGTAATTTTGATCAATTTAAAGCAAGTATAAATTAATAATATTAATAAATTTATGATAATTAATCATAAATAAAAAAAAAATAAAAAAAAAAATTTAATGATAGTGTGCATATATTTACTAGGTAAAAAAAAAAAATAATAATAATTAAAAATACACATATGCAAACAATCACTAAAGCATACTGTATGGTATGTGCTGATGCAGTGTTAAGAAATCCTAGGTTCAAAACCAGCCTTTGTACACAACATTTATTAAACTAAAATTGCTATTGCATACCAGAGGATGACTTGCATTTGTGTGTGTGTGTGTGTGTGTGTGTGTGTGTGTGTGTGTGTGCGTGTGTGCGTGTTTTTGTTTATATTACATTGTGGGGACCCCACGATGTCATATAAACCTGAGTTCGACCACATTGTGGGGACACAGATTGTGTCCCCACAATATAAATGGATTATTAAACATACTAAATGATGTTTTTGTGAGAAAGTAAAGGTATGCACAGTTTCCTGTGATGGTTAGGTTTAGGGATAGAGGTAGGGTAGGGGGATAGAATGTACAGTTTGTACGGTATAAAATGCATTACACCTATGGAAAGTCCCCACAAGTGACAAAGACCTAAACCGTGTGTGTGTGTGTGTGTGTGTGTGTGTGTGTGTGTGTGTGTGTGTTTACTTGCACTGGAATGGAGAGTAGAGTGAAGTGAAAAGCACATGTGAGAGAGGGCTGAAGTACAAGAGCCCCAATTCCAGAGGGGGGCCTCCAAGGTTGGCTAAAAATCTTATAATCAATAAGGAGACGAGAAACCATTCTGTTTCAATTGAGGTCAGTGGAGGAGAAAGATAGCTATTTGTGCATATAAGTGATCTGTTTATTTCTGTGACATTGGTGCAACTTAGCTCAAAAGAGAAATGTATTATTAATTACAAAGAATTATGACAAAATATAAATTATTAAAACATAAATTGATTAGTTTCAAAATTAACTGTAGCAGAATTCATATTACAATTATGTAATCAGTTTGTCCACCGAACCACGGCCTATGAGAAACATCAAAAAATCAGAATCACCTTTAACAAAGGGGCACAATTTAGAAATGCATTCAAAGGCTGCAAATAGTTACTTGCATTTGACTTCGGTTGCTGAATAAGTCTAAATGCGGTGGAGTCCAGAGATTTTTGAAGATTTTGCAAGGAGTGCGCTGAAGCATTCATTGAGTTCTTCTGGATGGTCCATGTTGAATCCAACTAATTCAACTTTGAGTTGCCAGAAGTGTCTCAAAAGAGACTGAACCAAGATGTTCTAGATAGGGCCTTTAAATAGTTCCCTATCATTCACATCCGTTTTTGGCACAAGATGACGGGAGAAAGTCTTTGTTCTATCTTATCACCCTGTTTGCATGTTTATGTTGGTCTGGAGAATTTGTGCAGTTTTGCACAAATATAGTAAAAAATATTAAAAATATTCATTAATCATAGCATACTATGAACCATTAATTATGAAATGAAAGAGGATTATTTTGGTACCAAAAAAGATAGGGATTTGAAGACATCTGGATATCAGCATTGGAAGTTTCCCTAATATTACTAAAGAATTATAACTACGCTAATATCACATGGGGGCATACATAAAACACAGGAAAAATATCAAAGACAGAATCACTTTCTGTCTTTGAAGCATGCAGAGAGCTCGAGACACCATCTCCACTAGGGTCATTCAGGGGAGCCGAGGTGATAACGACCTTTGAATAGAACTTGTTTTGAGATTCTTTGGGCCGGGCCAGTGATCAAGTTTGAACAAATTTGGAGCACCTGGAGCATTTTGATCACGTCCATTCGTTACAACATAGCTACGTCACCAGGTTACACATTTGCATAATGTTCCCATATTGGCTTCAGCCTGCCCTTAAAGCCCTATGTTGAGGAGAATTTTTTTTTTCTTTTCTGCAAGGGCAAAAAAAAAAAAAAACCCACAACAACAACAAAAAATGTCTCATGTTCCCTTTCGATACTTCACTCGTACTGCGTATTGGGAAAGGTCTCCTTTTTCCCCCGTTACTGAAGCCTTTTTCAATAACGCAGTGTAACTGCATCGTCATTGGTTCACTCATAGACAAGTTGTTGAACCAATGACGGCGCGGCATAGCTGCGCGACCTATGGCGACAGAGCGCGCGAATATTCCCGCCAAAATGGGCGGGGTTTAGGGCTATATAAGCGGCGTTTCGCCATAGGATTTCAGTTCTCTCTCCTTCAGCGACGACTTCACATCGCTCCTCGCTGATCTCCGGCTGAAGCCTTCGCCGCCTGGAAGAAGCTCGCCTGGAAAGAAGCTCTCGCCGCCGTCGAGGAGGCTCCCGCAGCGGACTGCTGAGCTCGCCGAGGAAGAAGCGCCGGCGCCCTCGCCGACTGCCGCCTCGAGCCGCCCGCTTCCCGCTTCCGGCCGCCTGCCACCCTATCTCCTGCCGCCATCCGGCGCGCCTAAAAGAGCGATTTTCCCGCGGTTTATTGCCGCTCTAAAAGAGCTTTCCAACAGCGGTTTTCACTGCTCTAGCGGCCCTCGCCGCTCTAAAAGAGCCCCTCAAACGCCGTTTTCACGGCGGCGGCGTTGTTACAAATGCCGCGCCACTCGTGTGGCACATGCAGAGCCCCTCTGCATGACGACGACGGTCACGGTGAGTGCGTCGGCTGCCTGGGCAGACCCCATGCAGAGGCCGCGCTCACCGGGACCTCTCGCTGCTCGCGCCCTCCCGTCATCTTCCTCCCGCGAGCCGGCTAGGAAGAGACGGCGGGGCAGAGCGGCCCAGCGCACGGAGTTGGATGACGTCACGCCGGCTTCCCCGCGTGCCTCACCCTCTCCCCCGAGAGAGCAGTCCCCTGTCCCGTTCTGTTCATATACGTCCGCGGGCCAAGCTGCCTCAGCGCTGCACGCCATGGCTATTCTCCAGGTTTTTCAAGCGAAGCTCCTCCGTTCTCTGGATGAGTCTGGCGTCGATGCACCTGCCTTCCGTGACCTCCGCAGCGCCACTGACTTAGCCCTGCGTGCCACAAAAGCCACAGCTCAGGCTATTGGACGATCCATGGCCAGCATGGTCGTGCTTGAGCGCCATTTGTGGCTCAACCTGACCGAGATTAAGGAGATGGACAAGCAGGCCTTTTTGGATGCCCCGGTCTCTCCTTCTAGTCTCTTCGGGCCAGCAGTAGAGGGCTTTACAGAGCGTTTTACTGCAGCACAAGAGTCATCTCAGGCTATGCGACACTTCCTGCCTAAACGCCCTAGCTCCACGTCTGCTTCCAGCCGCCCCAAGTCTGCGCCGGCTCAGCAGAACAAACCTGCCCCCTCTACCTCTCAGGCAGCACCACTCAAGGAACAGCGGCATTGTAAGCGCTCCTCCTTCCCGAGGCAATGTCAGGGACCCCGGCCTAAGATTATGCTGGACACGATGCCTCCTTAGCCCTCCTGATATTTCAGGAAGGAAGAGGATGGGGCAAAGTCTCGCCACAGCCGGACCACCCCAAAAGCTCTTTCGTTCCACCCCCCCTCCGCCTCGTTCAGCTCCGGGTGTAGGAGATATGTTCAGTGTTGTGCTAACTGGGCCCAGTGCTGCGTCCATGCAAAACGCTATTCTTATGGCAAACACTATGAATATTCTACCTTCTCTAAGAAAGAGCGAAGTTCCTCTTCCACTCTCTCCGGTGCACGGGCCCCCGATTGGCGGCCCGTCACCCGATACCATTCAGCCCCTTGTCACGCGGGCCGAGGCCTGGCGGGCCATCCCCGGAGTGTCAAGCTGGATTCTGGGAACCATAAGTCGAGGCTACTCGCTTCAGTTCGCCCGAAGGCCCCCGCGCTTCAGCGGGGTGCTTCAGACTTCAGTCAACACGGACGACGTTCATGTCCTCCGAGCCGAAGTCATGTCTCTTCTGAGGAAAGGAGCTATAGAAATAGTCTCCCCCTCAGAGAGCAATTCGGGGTTCTACAGCCGTTCTACAGCTAGTTCCCAAAAAAGATGGCGGTCTCAGACCCATCTTAGATCTCAGGCTCTTGAACCTCTCCCTCATGAGACGGAAGTTCAAGATGCTAACGCTGAAGCAGATCCTCGCGCAGGTTTGCCCCGGGGACTGGTTCTGCTCGCTGGACCTGAAAGATGCATACTTTCACATCCAGATAGCCCCCCATCACAGGCGATTCTTCAGATTCGCGTTCGAGGGTGTGGCTTACCAATATACAGTCCTTCCATTCGGACTGTCCCTAGCTCCTCGCACTTTTACCACGTGCATGAATGTGGCACTTTCCACACTGAGACAGATGGGAATCCGGGTTCTCAATTACCTCGACGACTGGCTCATCCTAGCCCAGTCACGAGCCGAGCTGGAGCATCACAGATCCGTGTTACTCAGCCACTTGGAGTGCCTGGGTCTCAGGGTCAACTTTGCCAATAGCTCACTGCTCCCCAGCCAGCGTATAACGTTCCTGGGTGCAGTTTTCAACTCAGTCCGTATGACGGCTGTAGTATCTCCAGAGCGCGCTCTGGCCATTCAGCAGCTTGCAGCATCGGTCAGGAACAGAGCCTATTTCCCTCTGAAGTTTTTCCAGAGGATGCTAGGGCTGATGGCTTCCGCCTCCCCGGTTCTGCAGCTCGGCCTTCTTCGGATGCGGCCTCTGCAGTACTGGTTGAAGTTCCGGGTTCCTCCTCACGCCTGGCGGCACGGCCGCCTGCATCTCAGGGTCAATCAGGCCTGTTTGGCATCTCGATTTGGCATCCCCAGCCAGAACTCTGGGCTCTGCACCTCTGGTCCCTCAACGGGAGCCTGCCAACCTCCCCGGGGATGTGCTGAATACCATTTCTCAGGCGAGAGCTCCGTCCACAAGACGCCTCTACGCCCAGAAATGGTCGGTCTTTGTTGACTGGTGTTCTACACGCAACATAGACCCAGTGGAGTGTGACGTATCCCCGATACTGTCTTTTCTCCAGGAGCGTTTGAATCTGGGTCGCACTCCTTCAACGCTCAAAGTTTACGTAGCAGCCATTGCAGCGTTTCACGCTCCTATCGCTGGCCAGTCAGTGGGACGAAACAACCTCGTGGTGCGTTTCTTGAGAGGTTCTAGGCGATTAAATCCTCCTCGTCCTCTCACTGTTCCCACCTGGGACCTCTCTTTGGTCCTCAGAGCTCTTAAAGGGCCTCCCTTTGAGCCACTGCATTCAGCTGACCTCAGGCCCCTGACGCTCAAAACCGCTCTGCTACTTGCATTAGCATCAGTTAAGCGAGTTGGTGACTTGCAGGCCCTCTCCGTGAGCCCTGCATGCCTTGAGTTCGGGCCCAACGGCAATCTGATCAGCTCTTTATCTGCTTTGGTGACCGCACCAATGGGTCTTCGGTCTCAAAGCAACGTCTTTCGCGTTGGATAGTCGACGCTATTGCTCTTTCTTACACCTCTATGGGCCTCGACTGCCCCATAGGAGTTAGAGCTCACTCTACTAGAGGAATGGCTTCCTCTTGGGCCTGGTCTAGTGGAGTTTCGATTAAAGACATCTGTGAGGCGGCCGGCTGGTACTCGCAGTCTACTTTTGTCAGATTTTATCATTTGGACGTTCCGACCTTACAAGCTCGGGTCCTCTCGGTATGATCCAGCGGCCTCTATCGAGCTCCGCTTCATGCCACTCTGGGAGTTAACTCCCTTTTTGTAGTGTAACGAGGGTTCGACGGCTCTGGCCTTCTCACTTGTCCTCTGGTTCCCTCACGGTGCCCAAGACAAGTCCAGTCGTTCCATGCCGTGGCACGGCGCGGTTGAATTCGTTCCCCATACGCAGTACGAGTGAAGTATCGAAAGGGAACGTACTCGGTTACTAGCATAACCTCGGTTCCCTGAGATACGGAACGAGTACTGCGTTACTTGCCGTGCCACGAGGCTGCGGCTTCAGTGTCGTCGCTTCAGTCGAATGACCTGAAATCCTATGGCGAAACGCCCGCTTATATAGCCCTAAACCCCGCCCATTTCGGCGGGAATATTCGCGCGCTGTCGCCATAGGTCGCGCAGCTATGCCGCGCTGTCATTGGTTCAACAACTTGTCTATGAGTGAACCAATGACGATGCAGTTACACTGCGTTATTGAAAAAATCTTCAGTAACGGGGAAAAAGGAGACCTTTCCCCATACGCAGTACTCGTTCCGTATCTCAGGGAACCGAGGTTACGTTAGTAACAGAGTACGTTACGCATGTAACCATGGTTCCCTGAAAATTGGGAACAAGACGAAGGAAACCGAGCAGGAATGCCTGAAGCAAGGCAATGGGATGCAGCATCTCTTTCGATAGGGAACTCGCCCTGCATCCCTAAGGGGTCTCTATGGGGAACGGAATACCCACAGTAGTGAATTAACTCAAAGAGGAAATATTAATAGTTATTCATAACTCGTTATGATTATTAATTATGAATATTTTAATCAGTTAATCAGATTATAATTTTAATGTAGCTACATCAAGTTAATCAATAATCAACAGTTACTCCTGTGAACACTCAGTATTGATTATTAATTAATTCTGAGAGAATTACATTTTTTTCATGGCCACAGAAAAATAATTATTTCTTAGCATTTACAGTGCTTAGAGCTGGTAATAAGATCTGATCATTTAAGAAACAACCTATTGCAGACAGAGAGCAAGAACCAAATATGTATTGTGCACAAGTTATATTCAAAATTACGAACACATAACTAAACTAACAAACACACACACACACACACGTACATGGGTAAAATGAGGAATGATAGAGTGAGACTGGAAGTGGGAAACATGAGGAGCTATGGGGAAAAGTCAAAGACCCAGGAAGAATCATCAGTATTCATTACAAAGCTCCTTCACAACTTTAGCTAACTAACAGCAATTTAGTATATTGTACAATACTTGCATTAGGCCTCTGCCTTTTTGAAGAGTGTCTGGATACACCATTGCCATAGGAAGTCCTGAGAATTCAGTCGGATGGTACTGACGTTGCAATCAATGTCTTCTGCGTTGAGTGAAGAATCAATGACAAACTTACATGGTTAGTTTGAATCTTAGTGGGAAAGAGTTTTTTTTTTTTTTTTTTCTCCTAGTTAAGCACATGGCTGGGATGCAGGGCAGGCCTTGCGGGCCCACAGGCTGCACCCCCACAGATGCAGTTTCAGTCGGATCAGCAAGAGAGACAGAGAGGGAGGAGCACTGTGCGCTGGCTTTTAAGATCCGGGAGTCACACCCCTGATGGTTGACCAAACCAATGAGATGCATTCCTCTGTGGGCTTTTACAAGCCTTTGCGTTTCTGGCAGAGCATCTGCATATTATACTGACTGAGTTGTTTTGAAGAAACTATTAAAGATTCTTGTAATACTGATATGTTGTACAGTTATCAATAAATCATATACACAATCATTTAAGTCTTCAAAATACAAACTCGTAGACACCAAACTTGGTATAGGTTGGTTTATGTTAACCATTGGTTCTTATCATAAAATATGCATAAAACAGATATCATTCAAACAACAGTTTGCAAGACAGTTATAAAAATGTCTCGAGATGCATGTTCAGTTATAGAACAGTTTGTCTATAAATTAATACAAGAAAGTCTGTTTTGAGGACTATGGCCACTGCTTTCCCATGTGCAGCTTGTGCAGATTTGTGGGTCTTAAAAAAAAAAAAAAAAATCAGCCTTATCTGATGTCCATGGTAACTGAGGGGATGGTCCTAGAGTTCTAAAGATTATGGGTTAAATATCACACATAATTGTGTCTAATTTGTCTCAGTCGTTACACCACACTGCTATGCTTAAGTGACGGATGTCTTATTGGCTGATCTAAGTCAAAGACTCAAGGAGTCTTCATCCCTAGGTGCACCAGTGACAACCATAGGCTGGAGCTTCTCAAGAATGGAGGCCTCAATGAAGGCTCTAAGAGAGGAAGCCTAGCTACGTTCATACTTAGGCCATTCCAAAAAGGCTCACTGAGAGCCTAGAATCTTCAAAACTTACAAAAGCAGCCCTGGAGAGAGGAGGCTTCAACAAGAGACTTGACAACTCTCTAACCAAAGGGCAGTGCCGGGTTGTGTCTAGCTGGCCTACGAAACTCCGCAGAGTGGAGGCCTAAATAATACCTCCCAGATAGAGAGGGGGCCTAACACAATCGTATTGAGGTAAACATCCAAGGAGGCTCAAAGAGAGCCTAAATACCGAGTACACTACCCTACCACCTAGCCGCGCTCTAGGAAATGAGGCCTCAGCATGACAACTCTCTTATCGAGAGGAAGCCTAACAATTGTAATGACTGAGACAAATCAGAAACAATTATTTGTTATATTAAACAAATAATGGTTTAAAACTTACTCTGCGGTCTGTCACCACCCCCCGAGAAGACCAGCCTTAATTTTATTGCCCTGAAGTGTGTGTGTGTGTTGCACATGGAGAAGCAGAGACAAAGAGACACAGAAAACTTGCATCTTTCCTGCATTTTTCCCACAGAAAACAGACTTTCCTGCATTAATTTATAGGCAGACTGTTCTATAAAGTAACACGCATATCCCTAGGAAATGGTATCCATTATTACTGTTTTTTGTACTGTACTCAATACTGTATTCACGTTTTATGATACATTTAAGGCAACTTCAATTATGCCATGTTTAGTGTCTATGGGTTCATATCAATGAGATTTAAATGATTGTAATGAGTATTACAAGAATCTTTAATAGTTATTCTTCAAAAACTCAGCCAGTTAATCTTGCTCGGTCATAAAAGCCTTGACAGGAGGCGTGTTGTCGACCGGAAATACAACATTTCATTGGTCAGGTCAACCCTAAGAGGTGTGACTTAGACCAGAGGTTAAAGCCAGTATGCAATGCTCCTCCCTCTCTCTTACTTCAACAACACAGCGACTGCAGGGGCAGCCTGTGGGCCTTTGGGCCTGCCCTGCCCCCAACCATATGCTTGACTAGGAGAGGGAGAACTCTTTCTAAATTAACAGCTCAAGTTGTTTCATATGTCTTCGACCAATGCAGAAGATATTGGTTACAACTCCGGACCGAATCCTCAAGAATTTCTCCTCAGCTGGCAGATCCGATGCTCCTCAGCCTAAAGGCATTTTGCAAGTATTGAACATTTGAACACTAAACAGCGATTTAGTATTAATTTGTAATCCACCTGTGTCATCCAGAAAGACCGTCTTGTCCAACTCCTTAATCTCGGTTAAGTTGAGCCAGAGATGGCTGTAACTTTCATGCCACGCAGGGCCAGAAGCTTAGCTTGGAACACCTGGAGGATAGCCATTGGCCTGCAGAAGTGTATGCTCTGCCAACTAAAGTAGAGGTAGTCCTGCAGGGCTTAAAAGGAAGGGCCCTCTTGGTCTTCCACCCCACAGCCACGGGGCAGAGGTGAGCCGCCACTGCTTCGTCCAAGGGCAGTAGATGCTCATAGCCCTTCTCTTGTGAGCCATCAACCGAAGTGAGAGCTGAATAGTGTGCAGTACATAAGCAGGCCGAGTAAGGTGTGCACCACGACATGGACAGCTCATCATGGACTTCGGGGAAGAACGGTGTGTGGATGGCCAGAGCTGGTGGGTGGCCTGACGACGTCCCGGCAGGAACCACTCATCCAGTCTACTGCGCGTTGGCTCTTCAGGTGGGGCCCACTCGAAGTCGAGTTCCTCGGCGGCCTTGGAGAGGATGCAGAATAACTCAGCGTCCATCCCCAGCTTGCAGTCGATGGGCTCCAGTGACAGCATGTGGACGGGGTCCTCGGAATCACTGGCCTATTCCTCCATTTCAGAGGCCGCGAGAGACATGGAGACATCAAGCGGCTCGTCCTTAGATCTGCCAAAAGAGA
This sequence comes from Chanodichthys erythropterus, assembly GCF_024489055.1. Classification (NCBI taxonomy): domain Eukaryota; kingdom Metazoa; phylum Chordata; class Actinopteri; order Cypriniformes; family Xenocyprididae; genus Chanodichthys; species Chanodichthys erythropterus. The sequence continues at coordinate 25,901,433 of NC_090232.1, forward strand.
CGAGGTCGCTTGCTTCAGCCGAGGGACTCTGCTCTGGGTGGGAGAACAGGACGGGGGACTGCTCTCTCATAGGAGAGGGTGAGGCACGTGGGGGCTGAGCCGGTGTGAGCTCACACAACTCTGGGCGCTGAACTGCTCTACCCCGCTGTCTCTTCCTATCCAGCTCGTGGGAGGAAGAAGACGGGAGGGCGTGAGTGGCGGGACCGCCTTCACTGAAGAAGGTGTTATGAAATATTCAGTGTCTGAGATTTTCGGTGACACTGGGCGGAGCCGACATGAATATTTACGAGTTTCCTGTTTTGAGTTAAAGCGCCACTGAAAATGTTAGTGCACGCTCTTCGGCTTACATTAAAGGTAATTATCATATGTTTCAGCGTTAAACGAAGTGAAGCTTCTAACTGTTATTGATGCACAAGATTTTATATATAGCCTAAGCTATATTGTGTTATGTTGTGTCATGTGTTAGCTATGTTTGATATGAACACAGGCAATGATTTGCCAGAGGTGTCGTTAGGATTCACTAAACGGGCGTTTTAGGTAGCCTATTTTTGTTGTTTCTGTATTACCTTGAGTCTTTTAAGCATATAGTTTTGAAAGTTAGCCAAAATGTATGCTAGCATAATAATATTAATTGTAAACTCCTGTGGTGAAGGCAGCAGTAAACTTTCCTAGTTTACAGAAGCACTTCTAATCTGGGTAGACTTGAATTTCTATATGTAATATGTTTCAAAAATTGCGCACATGCAAGAAACCATGTTAATGTACTTTAAATATAGTTTATTTATTATCCAAATAGGCCACGGTGATTTACGCATCGTGATAACTAATATAATATCTATAGCCAATATTCTTTCATTCCCAAATATGACTTTTGCCAATAAATATCCCTGTACACCAGACAAAGCATACACTTTTATTTTTCACTTTGTTTAGAACATGACCGTGTATTAAAATTTTTAATAATACATGTTTGTTGTAATGTCATTTTATTATATATTTCAGATTGAATGTGTCAGTATCAAAGGCTGGAATCACTGGGATCACAAGAGCAGACCAAACTTTGATTTGTCTGGGATCCCAAGACCCTGTGTAAAGTGTGTTAATGTATGTTTAAATACAAGTGTTTTTGCTAATTAAATATGTCATATGTCGTGACTTCTCATTTGTGAATAAAATTCCAACACAGAATCAGTTGCTCTTTTTTATTCAAAGTGAAACTACTCTCATTATTTACTTTCATCTTTAATATTACAGATATGCAAATTACTACATGGTCTATTATTTTAGCAGCTAATTTCACATAAATAAAATTGTAATTGTTATGGAAAGCTTGTAGAATAGAACTAATACATTTCATTGTGAATATACTGCAGGTTTGATCATTAAGTTTCATATAGTTTCATATCAACACTGTGTTAAACTGAATCCTGATTCACAGTGCTTCATGTTTTTTCCACATTAAATTTGTTTTTGTCAATGAAATGCATCATTTTGTGGGAAAAAAGATTGAGAATGTTTCCTAATAATATGAAAAAAAAAATAACACTTAACTTTAGGATTTAATAAAGTCTCTTTAAAAATATTTACCAACTGAGCAAGCAATTAAGAAATGACAGAACAATCACAGTAGTATGTATATATGTCTGATTGTCCACATAACAATAATATTCCTCATAATTAAATTTTAACATTTTAATTGTTGTGGAAAGCGCATTAAAATAAAACCTTGTGAAAGTGCTGCAGGGAAGCTATATCACTGTCTCATGTTTCTATTCATAGAGAGCATTGTGTGTTTTGCAGAAAAAGGATAAAGAAATTTTACATTAATGCATGTCAAAAACAAACGGAACATAAATCTAACTCTCAATGTGTTTTAAAAGTAATAATGCCTGGTTAAAGTTATGCAGGCTATCTGAGAAAGCAACAGGGAATGACACAATCACAACTGAAACTTTTATTATGCAACCACAGATACATTTATACAAGTTATCTTCTCAAACGAACTAAAATAAAATCAAAATAGTTGTAGCCTACTAAAACAAACAAACTCGATGTTGGCTCATTTCCTAACGATAGATCACCAGTGGCTGTAATCACTTCTATATCTCACGACACAATGTAACCTACAAACTATTGAGCATACATAAACAGTTATTAATAAAAAAAGAATCATAAATTTATTCGACGCGGAAACACAATCACGTTACAGAAAACAGTTCTGTGATCCAAGGACAATCCACTAACATTTTCAGTGGCGCTTTAACTCAAAACAGGAAACTCGTGAATATTCATGTAAGCTCCGCCCAGTGTCACCGAAAATCTCAGACACCAAATATATCATAACAAAGGTTAACAAAGTTAACTGCGAGCGCAGAGAGGCAAGAATCATGCTCTCGCAGTGCACCACCGGATGGTGGCAGGAGACGCGCTGAGAGGGCGGCCGGAAGCCGGAAGCGGGAAGCGGACGTTCAGCGGTCTCAGCTCAGTTCGCTGTGGTGCCTCTTCGACGGCGGTGAGAGCTCGTTCCAAGCAGCGAAGGCTTCAGCTCGGAGATCCAGTGAAGAGATGAGAAGTCGTTGCTGAAGGAGAGAGGACTGAAATCCTATGGCGAAATACCTGCTTATATAGCCATAAGCCCCGCCTGTTTTGGCGGGCTTTTTGGCGCACTACATTGCCGTAGGCCCACGTGGCTGTGCCGCGCCGTCATTGGTTCAAAAACTTTTTGAACCAATGACGCACTGCGCTATTGAAAAAGGCTTTGGCAGCAGGGAAAAGGAGACATTTTCCCATACGCAGTACGAGTGAAGTATCGAAAGGGAACTGATGATTATTTTCCAGATTGTCTTTGACTTTTTCCCAAAGCTCCAATTCCAGTCCCACTTCCGGTTCAACTCTATCATTGTTCATTTTTACCTACGTATGTGTGTGACCTGCGTGTATGTTATGTGTTTGTTAGTTTAGTTATGTGTTTGTGAGTTAGTTAATAAAGCTTGTGCACAATACATATTTGGTTCTGACTCCGTCAGCAAATAAATTGCCTTTTAAATTATTTAGATCTTGACTACATGCTCTGAGTAGTACTGTACAATAAGAATGTTGCTTAATGAACATTTCTTAGAATTAATAAACAATTAACATTGAGTAACCTGGATGAACAGGTTAATTGATTGAAATATTAATTTTAATGTAGCTACAAATTAATCCGATTAACTGATTCACATATTCATAATCAGAAAGAATAATCATAATAAGTTATGAGTAATTATTAATATTCCCCCTTTAAATTAATTAGCTACACAACGTTCCAAAATCAGGACAATTCACGAGGAAGCTCAAAGAGAGCCTGCAAACCATAACTAATATCCAACGAAATTGGCAGGGGATAACAGGTATATTGAATTCATGGACCAGTTCATGATGAATCAAATTCAATGCAGAGCTGGAATCAATTAGTGCTGGAATACACTGGGCAGAATTAGCATAAGTAAAATATTTAGTCAGCATTGTAGTTAAGGAAGTACTCACTTTGGTTTGGGTGGGCTCGTTAGGGCATGAACGACATTGATGACCTGTTTGACCACAATAGAAACAAAGACAGTTGACTCTGCGTCATTCATGTTACGCTACAGACACTTTAGTAAATCCGACCTGCATGGGTTCAGCTGGTTCCTGAAAATTGGTGGCTGGGGTAGAAGTTGAGGTTGCAAATAGACTTGGTGGGTTATTGCATAGGAGGTTATCAATTTTAATAGCCATTGAAATCAATTGGTGAAGATTTGTGCCCACGTCCGGTTTCAACGCTTCCAGCCACTTTCCACTGCTAGGGTGACAGCTTTTCCCGTTAACAGTGACATCATGAATGAGCACTTAGTAGAATCTCTAAGAAAAGCTTCAGGCTGGTTTTCAAAATAGATTGTTCACTGATGCAAAAAACCTCTGCATTTTTCAGCTGTACCATCAAACTTGTCAGGTAAAGAGAATCTTACTAGTTCCGGTGGGAGAGATTGAATGTAACGCGTGAGATGTTCGTTTTCAGCTCGTAGTGAAGAGAGTTGGCCTTGAAAATCCTTGATCATTTCATTCTGGTAAGCAAACATGGACTGTAGTTGTGTTAGCTCCGCTGGATTCTGGTCAGGCAGTATTCTGTAAGGATGACTGACTCGGTTGAGTATTTGAATCCATGTGCAGAGTTTTATTCAGCAGCACAACAGCACAAACAAAGTTAGATGCAGAACCGGAAGCGTGGTCAACAACCAGGCAAAGGGTTGATAACAATAGTGGCAGTCCAGACAGCAAACAAATCCAAAGCAGGAATCCAAAAGTCGAGGTCATAAACAGGCAGAGAAACATACACATGGCGAACAAACTGTGTAAGGAAATGCTTGGTAGAGGCAGGATAAACTGGCAATACTACGCAATATGCTATACAAACAACATGGCTTATAACAGTTGGAGACAGGAAGTGGAGAATGAAAAACCGGCAGTGTTAGTATTCGGGAGATGGCTCCCTCTGGCGGATGGAGGAATGGATGGCAGATGCAGATGTTACAGTTTCTCTAGTTCTAGTTCCCATTTTTCTCTCTAGTTTCCTGCAAGGTTGCAGTCTAGTTTTTATTTTCTTTTGTTTTTGGCCTAGTTATTTTGCTAGAATTTGTTTCTTTTGCTTTTCTCTTGTTTACTAGTTTAGATTACTTTTTGAATTTCTATTTCTTTTATTTAGTTAGTTTTCTTTTTCTACAAACCCGATTCCAAAAAAGTTGGGACACTGTACAAATTGTGAATTAAAAAAAGGAATGCAATAATTTACAAATCTCATAAAGTTATATTATAGTTATATAATTATAATTATATCTTTATTTATATAATATAGATAACATATCAAATGTTGAAAGTGAGACATTTTGAAATGTCATGCCAAATAATGGCTCATTTTGGATTTCATGAGAGCTACACATTCCAAAAAAGTTGGGACAGGTAGCAATAAGAGGCCGGAAAAGTTAAATGGTACATATAAGGAACAGCTGGAGGACCAATTGGCAACATGATTGGGTATAAAAAGAGCCTCTCAGAGTGGAAGTGTCTCTCAGAAGTCAAGATGGGCAGAGGATCACCAATTCCTCCAATGTTGCGAAAAATAGTGGAGCAATATCAGAAAGGAGTTTCTCAGAGAAAAATTGCAAAGAATTTGAAGCTATCATCATCTACAGTGCATAATATCACCCAACGATTCAGAGAATCTGGAACAATCTCTGTGCGTAAGGGTCAAGGCCGGAAAACCAGGACCCTTAGACGGCACTGCATCACATACAGGAATGCTAATGTAATGGAAATCACAACATGGGCTCAGGAATACTTCCACAATCCACCGTGCCATTTGCCGTTGCCGGCTAAATCTCTATAGGTCAAAAAAGAAGCCATATCTAAACATGATCCAGAAGCGCAGGTGTTTTCTCTGGGCCAAGGCTCATTTAAAATGGACTGTGGCAAAGTGGAAAACTGTTCTGTAGTCAGACGAATCAAAATTTGAAGTTCTTTTTGGAAAACTGGGATGCCATGTCATCTGGACTAAAGAGGACAAGGACAAACCAAGTTGTTATCAGCGCTCATTTCAGAAGACTGCATCTCTGATGGTATGGGGTTGCATGAGTGCGTGTGGCATGGGCAGCTTACACATCTGGAAAGGCACCATCAATGATGAAAGGTATATCCAAGTTCTAGAACAACATATGCTCCCATCCAGACATTGTCTCTTTCAGGGAAGACCTTGCATTTTCCAACATGACAATGCCAGTCCACATACTGCATCAATTACAACATCATGGCTGTGTAGAAGAAGGATCCGGGTACTGAAATGGCCAGCCTGCAGTCCATATCTTTCACCCATAGAAAACATTTGGCGCATCAAAGAGGAAGATGCGACAAAGAAGACCCACAATTCCTGACAGTGGAGGCCTCAATAAGATAACTCCCACTAATGAGAGGACACCTGACAACGCTCAAGTTAGCCAAGGAGGCTCACAGAGAGCTTGATGACTTCGCTAATAATAGCCGAGCTCTAGGAGCGGAGGCCTCTGCATGACTCTCTTATCAAGAGGAGGCCTAACAACATTCCACACTCAAGATGATGCAAGAGGAGGCCTCAGAGAAGGCAGACATCCTCAGGATGTCTAGCAAGGAGGCTCACAGAGAGCCTACAACCCGCAAATGCTATTATGGTGGAGCTCTAAAAAGCACAGGCCTAAATAAAAACAATTCTCACAAACGAGGAGTCCTAACAATGCTCATATTAGCCAAGGAGGCTCAAAGGGAGCCTGACAACTTAGCAAATAATAGAGCTCTAGGAGCGGAGGAGGGAGGCCTAACAACACCCCACACTCAGAATGTCTAGCAAGGAGGCTCACAGAGAGCTTCAACCTAAACTGTTACTCTGGTGGAGCCCTGAAGAGTGGAGACCTAAATATAGGGGGAGCGTAGACCTCAAAAAAATATCACCCTAGCGAGAGAAGGCATAGCATTATTATATCGATTATATATTATTATATCATATTATTTTGAATTGAATAATTCATTCAATTCAAAACAGTACATTTATAATTCCTGCACAGAAGAGACTTGGTGTTGTTTTCAAACAAATGAAAAAGTACACATATATTGGTATCGGCATCTTTTATCGGCCAAAATATATAAGAGTTTAAAAATGATCTTTGATTAATTATTATTAATCAAACAAATAGACTGTAGGATACAAGAAACTGAATGGATTGGTAAATCCAATTTACTTTTTTTTTTGGGGTGAATACAGTCATCCATAATTGCCTTCTTCCCAAAACACAACTTTAGTTAGTATCTGTAAAAAGATTTTTACATCCTCACATTTTCAAAGGACTAAACATATTTTGAACTCTACTGTATACAGCATCTTTAAAATGCAATAGGACATTACATTTTCACACAAAGGTCTGCAACAGACATTTCACCCCAGATCATCTTGAATGGTAAATCACACAGGCCAGAGGGTTGTGATAGAGGGTGCAATGCCAGTGCTGCTTAAGCTAAGCAGCTACACACTTACATAGCTATACACTTCAAACACCGTGACCCAGTGTGTGGGTGAGGATAAAGAGACCTGAATCCATGGATCTACGTGACCTAAATAACGTCACAAGGGCTGTATCTCTGTGATGCAGTTGTCCTTCTTCCAACCCTTAATTTAGGTTAGGATAATCATTGCAAAATTATGTTCTACTAAAGTTACAATATCTTACAATTTTTAAGTTACAATTTTTGTTGTTGTTGTTGTTCTTTGTTTTTTGTAATAGCTGTTGAGGTAAACAGAGTACAATAAAACCAAAGCATAAAGGATCAATTACAGAAACGTTGCTATCTACATGATTGTAACGTACTGGTTGTGTAAACACACACGAAGATGAAGATAAGAATAAACAGGTAGTCTTTAATAATCCACACAGGTTAAATCCAACATAGAGGGAAGCTATCAAACACAACTGTAATAGAAATGAGACCAGAAAAGACACACCAACAGAACTGAACTTAAATACACAGACAATTAAATCAAATTACAAACAGCTGTGATGATTAGTGCAGTGTCCATGGTGATGGATTGAAGGGGAAATAGAACAAAGAAACACATTTGATTAAAGAAAACAAACTGAAATTCCAAGATAACTAAGATGAACAGAACATGACTGTGACAGTAATACATCTTGAACTCTGTCCTATAAGGACAAGGGTATTTTTCATTAATGTCACACTGGGGGAAGTTTTAAAAGTTTTCACTTTTAAAAGTTATCAATTTTTTACACATTAATTAAATCACCTGGGTATAGCAGGAAAGTGCCTGATCCAATGATACTGTTTGTTTGAGGAAGAGGAGACATATTGGACTTCTAAAGAAAAGTAAATTAATTTGCAGTATATGTATGGTGGAATTTATTTATCAAAGTTTATCTTATGAAATATGAACCTGAATGAAATCTAAGAGGTCACTGAAACGATAATATTATAAATACTATAAAACTATATTGTAATAATTGTATGTAATAAAGTATGAGATATAAATTCCAAATGTGTTATTTTAGATTGAGATTTAACACCATGATTAATCGTGAATATCATTAAAAAGTAAAAACAATTTGACTCTGTCATAACTCTATGTCAGCATCACTGCATGCTGAATGTTGTAAGGTTGGAGCAGTTGGAGCGTGCATACACACACAGAGGTTTGTTTTGCTATCAAAGTGAGGACATTCCATAGGCGTAATGATTTTTATACTGTACAAACTGTACATTCTATCCCCCCTACATTACGCCTACCCATCATAGAAAACATTCTGCATTTTTACATTTTCAAAAAAAACGTACTCGGTTACTAACGTAACCTCGGTTCCCTTTCGATACTTCACTCGTACTGCGTATGGGGGGAAAGGTCTCCTTTTTCCCCCGTTACTGAAGCCTTTTTCAATAACGCAGTGTAACTGCATCGTCATTGGTTCACTCATAGACAAGTTGTTGAACCATGCGGCATAGCCGCTCGTCCTATGGCGACAAAGCCCGCGAATATTCCCGCCGAAATGGGCGGGGTAGCTATATAAGCAGGCGCGTCGCCATAGGATTTCAGGTCATTCGACTGAAGCGACGACACTGAAGCCGCAGCCTCGTGGCACGGCATGTAACGCAGTACTCGTTCCGTATCTCAGGGAACCGAGGTTACGTTAGTAACCGAGTACGTTCCCTTTCGATACTTCACTCGTACTGCGTATGGGGAACGAATTCAACCGCGCCGTGCCACGGCAGGGAACGACTGGACTTGTCTTGGACACCGCGAGGGAATCAGAGGACAAGTGAGAAGGCTGGAGCCGTCGAACCCTTGTTACACTACCAAAAGGGGAGTTAACTCCCAGAGTGGCATGAAGCGGAGCTCAATAGAGGCCGCTGGATCATACAGAGATGACCGAGCTTGTAAGGTCGGGACATCCAAATGATAAAATCTGACAAAAGTGGACCGCGAGGACCAGCCGGCTGCCTCACAGATGTCTTTAATCAAAACTCCACTAGACCAGGCCCAAGAGGAAGCCATTCCTCTAGTGGAGTGGGCTCTAACTCCTATGGGGCAGTTGAGGCCCATAGAGGAGTAACATAGAGTGATAGCATCGACTATCCGACACGCAAGACGTTGCTTTGAGACTGAAGACCCTTTGGTGCAGCCACCAAAGCAGATAAAGAGCTGATCGGATTGCCGGAAAGGCTGTGATCGCTCAACGTAGGTCCTTAATGCCCTGACGGGGCAGAGCAATTCCAGCTCTCGCTTGTCCGACGAGGGAGGAAGCACTGAGAGGGAAATGACCCGTCCTCTGAATGGAGTCAAGACCACCTTAGGGACGTAGCCATGCCTAGGTTTCAAAACGACTTTGGAGTCGTTGGACCCGAACTCAAGGCATGCAGGGCTCACGGGGAGGGCCTGCAAGTCACCAACTCGCTTAACCGATGCTAGTGCAAGTAGCAGAGCGGTTTTGAGCGTTAGGGGCCTGAGGTCAGCTGAACGCAGTGGCTCAAAGGGAGGCCCTTTAAGAGCTCTGAGGACCAAAGAGAGGTCCCAGGTGGGAACAGTGAGAGGACGAGGAGGATTTAATCGCCTAGAACCTCTCAAGAAATGCACCAGGAGGTTGTTTCGTCCCACTGACTGGTCAGCAATAGGAGCGTGAAACGCTGCAATGGCTGCTACGTAAACTTTGAGCGTTGAAGGTGTGCGACCCAGACTCAAACGCTCCTGGAGAAAAGACCGTATCGGAGATACGTCACACTCCACTGGGTCTATGTTGCGTGTAGAACACCAGTCAACAAAGACAGACCATTTCTGGGCGTAGAGGCGTCTCGTGGACGGAGCTCTCGCCTGAGAAATGGTATTGAGCACGTCCCTGGGGAGGTTAGCAGGCTCCCGTCGAGGGACCAGAGGTGCAGAGCCCAGAGTTCTGCCTGGGGATGCCAAATCATCCTGTTTGCCTGAGAGAGGAGGTCCCGTCTCAGGGGGATCGGCCACGGGGCTTTCGTGGAAAGCCTGAACAGCTCTGAGGACCAAACTTGGCTCCTCTAGAGCAGGGCCACCAGGAGGACTCTGTGCTTGTCTTCCCTGATTCATCTGATGATCTGCAAGATCAGAGCAATCGGGGGAAAAGCGTAAAGGAGGGTGCTGGGCCAGATGTGAGCCAGCGCAATGTCCTCCTTCGAGAAATAAATTGGGCAGTGAGAGTTGTCTTCTGAGGCGAAGAGGTCTACCTCTGCCTTCCCGAAGAACTCCCAGATCGTGAGAACCGTCTGGGGGTGGAGCATCCACTCGTCTGAGGGGACATTGCTCCGGGATAGCATATCTGCTCCCAAGTTTGTTCTCCCGGTTGTGTGAGTCACTCTGAGCGACTGAAACCTTGGTAATGCCCATTCCAGAAGACGCTTCGCCAGAGCGCATAAGCGGCTGGACGAAAGACCACCCTGGTGATTTATGTATGACACCATTGTCATGCTGTCCGACTGGACTTTAGATGTTGCGTCCCGTCAGGTGTGTCTAAAAGGCGTGAAGGGCTCGAATCACTGCCAACATCGAGGCAGTTGATGTGCAGATGGCTTCTTCATGAGACCACGAGCTGAAGGCCGGTCTGCCCTTGCAAAGAGCACCCCAACCTGTGTTGGGTGCATCTGTTGAGAGCACCATTCTTCTGAACACCGCCTATAGGGGTACACCTTGACTGAACCATACAGGGTTCATCCAGGGTTTCAGAGCTGTCTAACAGGCCTGATTGACCCCGAAACGCAGGCGGCCGTGCCACCAGGCGTGAGGAGGGACCCGGAACTTCAACCAGTATTGCAAAGGCCGCATCCGTAAGAAGGCCGAGCTGCAGAACCGGGAAGGCAGAAGCCATCAGCCCTAGCATCCTCTGGAAGTACTTCAGAGGGAGATAGGCTCTGTTCCTGACCAATGCCGCGAGCTGCTGAATGGCCAGAGCATGCTCTGGCGATACTACAGCCGTCATACGGGCTGAGTCGAAGACTGCACCCAGGAACATATACGTTAGCTGGGGAGCAGTGAGCTCTTGGCAAAGTTGACCCTGAGACCCAGACACTCCATGTGGCTGAGTAGCACGGATCTGTGATGCTCCAGCTCAGGTCGTGACTGGGCTAGGATGAGCCAGTCGTCGAGAAAATTGAGAACCCGGATTCCCAACTGTCTCAGTGGGGAAAGCACCACGTTCATGCACTTGGTAAAAGTGCGAGGAGCTATGGACAGCCCGAATGGAAGGACCATATATTGGCAAGCCACGCCTTCGAATGCGAATCTCAAGAATCGCCTGAGATGGGGGGCTATCTGGATTTGAAAGTATGCATTTTTCAGGGCCAGCAAGCAGAACCAGTCCCCGGGGCAAACCTGCGCGAGGATCTGTTTCAGCGTTAACATCTTGAACTTCCATCTCATGAGGGAAAGGTTCAGGAGTCTGAGGTCTAAGATGGATCTAAGACCACCATCACTCTAGGGAATGAGGAAGTAATGGCTGTAAATCGCTCTCTGAGGGGAGACCATTTCTATAGGCCCCTTCTCGAACAGAGACATCACTTCGGCTCGGAGGACGTGAGCGTCGTCCGTGTTTACTGAAGTGGGAAGCACCCCGCAAAAACGCAGGGGTCTGCGAGCAAACTGGAGCGAGTAGCCTTGAGATATTATCCCCAGAACCCCCTTGATACTCCGGGGATGGCCTGCCAGGCCCGCGTGACAAGGGGTTGAATGGTGCCGGTTGGCGGGCCGCTGGAAGGGGGGCCTGCATACCGGCTAGTATTTAGAAATGCTCATGCATCCTCATGAACGTGGCTTGCGGGGTGAAACCGGCAAACGACACGCTGAGAAACTCAGTAAACAGATATATGCTTCTTGGAAAAATATACATGTGCCCCACCTGAGTCAGGGGAGAGCATCAAGATATATTCCACAGAGCGGTGTCGGAAGTGAGACCGCTCTACCTCAATGAATATGGCTTGCAGGGCAGAGCCAGCAAGTCACATGAACAGAGGTCCAGCATAATGAGCATGTTAGTTCCACCAAGCACAAGTGAGCATTGAGCTCGCTTTCAGTGAGCGCATACATCCTCATGAACGTGGCTTGCAGGGGCAGGGCCGGCAAACGACACGCAGAGAGACTGGAATAATATGCTACATCAACTGATATGCTGAATATAAATAACATAGGTCTCACCTAAGACAGGTGAGAGTGTCGTTATATTTCTCAAAGGACGCTTGCAGGGCAGAACCGGCAAGCAACGCGCTGAGAAATTCAGCAAACTCGGCAGAAATACGCTGTATCAACTGTATATATACACACATATAACATATGTCTCACCCGAGACAGGGGGAGAGCGACATGTTATATTTCTCAATGAAGCGGCTTGCGGGGCAGAACCGGCAAGCAACGCATAGAAAAACGCAAACAGCAGAATCAGCTCCATTAATACAGTATAAAAACATGTTTCTCGCCCGAGTCGGGGGAGAAGGTCACGTTATATTTCTCAATCGACGCGGCTTGCAGGGCGGAACCGGCGAGCGACGCGCATTGAGATAAGGAAAAATACACTCACACAAATAGAAAATGTATCATGAGTCTCGCCTAAGTCAAGAGCATCATGTCAAATTCAGCTGAGAGATTGTTAACTTCTGCAAAAATCTGCTATATAACTGAACGTTTATAACATGGGAGTCACCCAAGAGGGGGAAAAGTGACATGTTATATTTCTCAATAAACGCGGCTCGCGGGCAGAACCGGCGAACAACGCATAGAGAAAACTCAGTGCAAACAGCAGAAAGATGCTCCATTAAATTAAGCATATAACATGTTTCTCACCCAAGCTAGGGAAGACAGACATGTCATATATCTGAATTAACGCGGCTCGCGGGGGAGGGACCGGCGAGCGACGCACATAGGGAGAAATAAACTCACTCAGATAGAAAATGTATCACGAGTCTCGCCTAAGTCAGGGGAGAGCATCATGTCAAATTCAGCTGAGAGAGCGAGAGCTCGCATCCTCAACGAGCGCGGTTTGCGGGGGAGGACCCGGCAAATAACGCGTTCGGAGACGGCATTTGAAGCAAACGCCAGCGAGAAAGTAGAAAAATAAGCTCTGTACTCACCTGACGGAAGACGGCAGGGAATAAGCTGAATATTCTCAGATGCTGAAGGCGGCACTAGGGTGGCGCGGTGAACCGCTGCTAGAGAACGAAGATCCGCGGAGCGATTGGCTCTGCATGTGCCACAGTTGTGGCGCGGCATTGTAGGCAACGCCGCCGCCGTGAAAACGGCGATTGTAGCTCTTTTAGAGCAGCGAGAGCCGCTGGGAAAGCTCTTTTAGAAAGTGACGTTAAGCCGCGGGAAAAGCTCTTTGAACGGCGCCGGATGGCGGCAGGAGACGCGCTGAGAGGCGGCCGGAAGCGGGAAGCGGGAAGCGGGCGGCTCGAGAGCGGCGCTCGAAGCGGCAGTCTGCGAGGGCGCCGGCGCTGTCTTCGTTCGGCGGTCTCAGCTCAGTCCGCTGCGGGAGCCTCTTCAACGGCGGCGAGAACTTCTCCCAGGCAAGCTTCTCCCAGGCAAGCTTCTTCCAGGCGGCGAAGGCTTCAGCCAGAGATCAGCGAAGAGTGATATGAAGTCGTCGCTGAAGGAGAGAGAACTGAAATCCTGCTTATATAGCTACCCCGCCCATTTCGGCGGGAATATTCGCGGGCTTTGTCGCCATAGGCCGAGCGGCTATGCCGCGCCGTCATTGGTTCAACAACTTGTCTATGAGTGAACCAATGACGATGCAGTTACACTGCGTTATTGAAAAAGGCTTCAGTAACAGGGGAAAAAGGAGACCTTTCCCCCCATACGCAGTACGAGTGAAGTATCGAAAGGGAACTTAATTTAGTTTGTTTTTTTTAATCCATTTCCCCCATGGGGACTGCTGGCTGGTCCCCACAATGTATGTGATCTCAGGTTTTACCATCCTTGTGGGGGCCATTTGGTAATGTAATATAAAATTGTACACACAGACACACACACACACACACACACACACACACACACATGAACCAAATGCATCTGGCCAGCACATCCTGAGTCATGTTTGACCCTGCTCCAACTCTTCTCCCTACACCTTCTTTACTCAACCATCGTTGGAATGACCAACGAATCAGACTGACAATGCCACATAATGGCTATCCAGGTTTCATTAGGCACACAGGGCTGACTGATGCTGACAGCTGAAGAGTGTTTAAACCATGTGTGGACACTGGATTGAACAAGAGAGAAATTGGTATGTGCATCTAAAACACACCAATTGAATCCAGTGAAAGCCACTACAAAATGAAGATATGTAAATTAATTAGTAACAATTTAAGGTAACATTTAATGTTTGCTGATGCATTAAATGTTATTAACATATCTGTGTAGTCTTTGATGGCTGAGTGCTATTTTGTGATTGATAAAACCATAAGTTTATACAGAGTAAGCAGAAAACTACTTACTCATCTCACACATCATAGAACCGTGTTTTTTTGTTTTTTTTTTGGGATGCTTTCTATACAATGTATTTGAAAATATATATTTGTGATACATCTCACCTTACAAGACATGTAAAAGCAAAATGGCTGAACATAAAGTAAACTTATACAGCCATATCTTTGTAAAAACAGACACTATTTTAAAGTTTGGTTTCACTTTATTTTGATGGTCCCTTTAACACATTCTGTTGCACATACATGTTTACTAACTCACATTAGAGTGTTAGTAGAGTATTAGTAGACTGGTAGGGTTAGGGTTAGACTTGACATGTTGTTACTTTTAGTCAGTAGAATGACTGTTGGGGGACCATCACAATAAAGAGTTAGTAGACTGTCTGCTTAAAATCTGCTAATACTGAGAGTTAGCTGCATGTAGTTGCAAAGTTAAATATAGTCAACAGAATTCTTGTTCACAGTAATAAAAAAAACTAATTAAATATTAAAAGATACTATTGCAGAACTACTCCATATGTGGCAATGTGCTCTAAGAATGTAAAACAGCATTTTGACTCCTGGATTCAGTGCTCCGTTGAGAATGTCTTTGTGTGGTCACTGCTAACTCTTGAATTTCATACTCTGGGTTGACTAAACTTACTCCAGACAATGGTTTGGAACCTGAATACCTTGATTAAGCAAAGTTTGGGTTAATCAACAGAGTACATGGTATGTGTGATGGTAAGTTAATCTTGCTTTTTTGGAATACCCCCCTGCAACGCGTCAATAGTCCCTTTTTTTTTTTTTTTTTTTCTCGGAGGGCCTCAGAGAACTCTTTTGATCCACATGAGTTACTAAAACCAAACCACTGAACAGGCTTTTGATGTGCTCTTTAATCTGCTTTCTGTTTTGTTGCACCCCATATTTCTTTTAGGCATTTGATGCAATGCTAAATGTAGGACTTAATAAATGTTATCCAAAGAATGGGTCAAATGGGTCAGAGTCTGATTAGATGTATTGTCATTTCAGCTCTTAACAGCAAAACGAAACATTCTTCCAGAACCATGGTGTTACATAAGACAAACACAGGATGCAGGAATACTGTCACATTCAAGCCTTCCCGGACTCCAGTTCCCAGCATCCTCCTGTTCTCCACACCTGTCTGCACTTCCTTCGTCAGTCTTCCCGCCATCTCCCCGGATTCCCAGCACCTGTTTGTCCTTGTCAGCACTCCCTTTAAGTTGGACTCACTCCCTGCACTCCTTGTCTGTTATATTGTTTGATACATGTATGTGAAGCTGTCTCTCTGTTCCTGGATTATTAATAAAGCCCGTATATTGTGGATTTCCGTATTTCGCCTCATCTCTACAGCACACACGTAACAAATACAAAAACTAAACTGTACATAAATTATATAACGCACATTATGCAAGTTTCTCCGCTAGTGGTCGCTAGTTCAAAAGCTTGATGATGCCGTGAATGAGTTTGGAATCATGGGAAGTGTCATCTTCACTTCCACTGCCAATGGAAAGCAATCCAATTGGACTCAGGCAGAAATCATGTTCATGGCTGAGTTAATGTATTAAAATTGTATTAATATTACTGTGGTATGAAACAGGGCGTGGCCAGGAGCCATGGAGAAAGGAATGAAGACAGTGAAGGGCAAGAGAGGTCAATTAAATCCATTTTTTATTCCCTTCAATCGCTAACTTCCCTCCATTGCTCACTTGGATATACGTCATTGCTTACATTGCACGAGTGCCCACTACTGGCGGAACCCTTGACAATGTGTGTAAATGGAACACCCTAAGCCCTTGATCACTTGAAATCCAATATGAAGCTTATTTATTATTTTATCCATATAAATTGGCTTTCGCACCATTTTATAGGTCTGTATGTATGTTTGGGCTGTTAAAAAATAAATAAAACATGTTAAATAATCTTTTAACATTTTTATATAATATATATTACAAAAAAAAAAAAAAAATACACAAACGAAAATGATAACAATACAATAAAATATAACTCTGTAAAAAAAAGTCAGCTTAAGGTAGCTAGTATTAAATGTGGTTAAATGTCAAAATATCTCCAATGTCATATACTAGATTGTGTGGAGTGGGGGTAAATTAAGAGCAACCTGCTGTGAAGTCACAATTGTGCTGTATTGTGGTCAATGGATCTGCAGTTCTTTCCTTTGACACAAGGTGGCAGCAAAGCACTTGATCAAATTCTCATCAGATTTTCTGTCCAATTACTCACTGATCGCTGTCTCCTGTCTGCATTGCTTCTGAGTTGTTTGCGTCTGTAATGCTGCCTTCATGTGCTATCCGAAATTTGATAATTCCCACTTCTGAATTCATGATTACGAGCTCATCGCATTCAAGCTTCAAGTGCATTTTTTTTTTTACTTAGGAAACTCGTATTTATGATAATTCAGAGAGCATGTGAAGGCAGCATAACTCAGTAATAGAGATTCTAAACAAAGCTATACAATCTTTCCTTGTTGTTCATATTGCTAAATATAACTTACTCATCACCATATATCTGATATTGTGTAATATTGCCTATTACATTAATCTGACATTGCTAGCTTTTAATTTAAATTGCTATCACTAGTACAATGCATTAGCATTTCACTAGCCTGTTAACTTGTCATTTGTGCTTACCATCTTTTTGCTCACGTGTGCACCTTTATCTACAAGTCCATCAAACAACTATGGTAAACTGGAATCAGTCAACAAACACGGTGAGTCATGTCATCAGTTGTTTCTCTATTTCTGAAATCTTCTCCATCAGCCTGACTATTTCCCTGCATTTATGACATGACAAACCCTCGTCGCTGATGGAGAAGATTTCAGAATTAGAGACACGCATCCTCTGGATACGGTTTTGGATGTGACTAGCTTAGCGAACCCTGTATGCTGTTCGGTTCCGGCTGTAGAGCCAGTGCAGCAGGGCAACTTGACTTTGAGACAGCATAGTCATGGGACAAAACACAGCTGTTCCGTTCTGATTAGAACATCAAACAGGTTCTTTCCACTCAGTGATGCACCCACGGAGAACCCTGTTTCAAGTGCTCTAATTATTGGCAATTCTATTACACAAAATGAGAAGATAGAGACACTAGCCACCATAGTTACATGTTTGCAGGGAGCCAGAGCACCTGACATAAAAGCAAATTTAAAAGTGCTGGCTAATGCTAATCATAAATGCTCTAAGATTATTATTCACGTCAGCGCTAATGATGTCCGACTTCGCCAGTCAGAGATCTCTAAAATTAACTTTAAAGAAGTGTGTGAACTTGTAAGTATGATGTCAGACATTGTAATTTGCTCTGGCCCCCCTCCCTGTTAGCCAGAGTGATGAGATACTTAGCAGACTGTTGTCACCCAATGGCTGGCTGTCTAAGTAGTGTCAGCAGAATAATATAGGGTTCACAGAGAATTGGAAAAGTTTTTTGGGCAGACCTGACCTGTTGAATAGAGATGGTATTCTTCAGCTTCTTCTCTCCATTCGGAAGCATGATACGCAAATTGACCGGGTAGAGAAGAGCAGGTTTGTAGCCCCGTTGACAGAGTTTGGACATGGCACCTTTAAATTCTGTGCACAACTTCAGAACATCAGGGCAGTAGTCCCCATAGATGCGATATTTGTGACCTTGGTGTACAAGTTCACCTATTCTCCGCGACTCGCAAATGACGGAAATGTAGAATGACCGGTTGTGGTTTTTGGACAGGGCATGATTTGGCTGCCAGGCTCTGATGAGCCCTATCCAGTTCAGGAGGCAAAGAGAGAACCTGAGATCCCAGGATTTCAAAGAGGAGCTGGGAAATAAAGCTGGGTAGGACACACACCTTCAACGGACTCCGGGGGACCCACTATTCAGATATTCTGGGGTCTGCTGAACCCTTTCAAGTCCGTGACTTTAGTCTTCAGCCATTCATTATCTCTCTGTAGTGATGAACACAAAGACTCCAGTTGCACGAAGTGCTGATCAACTTCAGTAGCGTTGGATTCTAAAGAGTCTACCTTTTGAGCAAGGTCTGAGTCTATGGATTGTATTTTATCCAAGTTGGTTGCTAAGGTTTCAACTGATGATTTAAAATCCGCAGCAAGAGAAGCTCCAAGTTCTTCGTGTAATAGGCTAATTTCGGCTAGCGTAATGTTAGCCGCGGGTTGAGGAGAAACTCGACATCCCGTATGTAAAAAAAAAAAAAAAGAAAATACTTTTCCCCTTCGACATCCCGAGTGTTTTGTGAGGTCACTGGTCAATAAGAAATCAGGTGCAGCCTAAAGATATTGTAAATTGTGAGGCTTTAAGGGTAAAACAAAGTTTGTGGGAGAGCTCTGCGCAGCTGTCTACTCCTCGCGCGCCATTACCAGAACCCGTCCTGCGATTTATCAACAAAATCGCTTAAAAACTTAAATTATAGCTTATTTTTGTTTTGAAGTAATTTAAACCCACAGCTTCACTATTGGTTAAGAGACTCCACACAGACTGCTAGAAAAATTCATACATGCAATCGTTCTCACTAATGCATTCAAATAAATGTAATCTTACCATTCCACTTCATCTGTTTCTGATTTAGAATGAACAGAAATCGTTAGCCATAGCGTGAGGTTGCCTCCACTAGCGGAGCAAACTCTGGTGTCTCAGCCATTTCATCTCACCATCTCTAACCCTCCCCATTGTGTCCTCCAGCTGCCTCAAACCTTTTCCCCTACCAGTGACCTTAGGGTGAGGATGCCTCCGCTAGTGGTGCAGGCCCAGTCAGTCTCAATCTCTTCTTTGTCCTTGGCCTACAGCTCCAACCACAGACCCTAGTGTGAGCATGTCTCTGCTTTATTTTAGAAAACAATGAATACATTTACATTTACTTTAGTTTACCTGCTGTTTAACATAAGCCTAAACTATAGCAGGAACAGAACGAGAAGAGAGTTGGGAGAGAATGGGTTTCTTGGTTTAGGCCATAATTTACTCATTCTACTCAATAAATATTAGGATAAGACAAATAAGAAAAAGTGAAAATGTGAAAAAGAGAAAAATGTTAATTATTTAATTTATTCATAGCTCCGACAAAATCATAAATTTCTCTGGTCTGGTGGTCAGTGACCCCCCTGCCACCCCCCACAAAATTCATCCATGTATGCGAACCCTCCCAGTCGGACGGTTAGAATCTCATACACCTTTACATACTCGTACATACTCTTTTGCTCCATTTAGTTATTTGTAAGTATTTACTTGTGAAATTATGATTTATTAAAAAAGTCTGGGAGGAGTACGTTCAAATGATCAACCCAGTCAGTATGATTGGAGGCTTATATTTCACATAGCCAACTCTGGGTTCAGCCAACTCAGGGTTCAGGCCACATTCCGAGCTCGGAGCCCTTCCCCAGACAGCATGCCAAATATGCATACTATTTTACTTATTACTCTAATCTAATTATTTATAAGTGTGAACTTGTGAAATAACCCCCTTTGCAGATCTATACAGGTTGAGCTGGGGAAGGTGGAGGGTTTCTGAAAGCGTGCTGCAGACTGCTTACAGCAAACACTACCAGTATTTGAATGTTGAGCCACAGCTCATGCTGATGCAATAGCAACCAATCAGCTGTGCAATGTAGATAACTATATGATTGGTATCAAATTGAGTTAAGGACCTATAAGCCTGCACCATCTAGAGTTTCATGACAGAATTTGGCTTTTGGCTCTGAGGTCTACGTACATCCTAATTGCACCCGACTTACCTGACAATTGGTGTGACCCATGCAGAGGCGTCGATGTGTGATACACCCATGTGTATTCACAAGGTAATGTGTCTTTGGTATTAATATTTATTTATTTATACATGTATTTAATTATTTATGTATTTATTTCTTTATTTATTGACAAAGAGTTTATTGTACACTGAGTCATTAATTATCACTACTTAAGACTGAAGTTTTAAAAGAATACAATTGTTGCCACTAGAGGGAGTCCGTTGTGGGTTGCTATGGTGATGTGCGTGTTTACTTCAGATGCGTTTGAGGAAAGCCACTCATCTTTTCTTGTGTTTACTTCTCCTGATAATTCAGGTAACGTTAGATATTCATAAAATAAATGAAAATATGTGTCATTGCCAATATAAGACATGTCAGTTCACATTTTCTATGTGTTTAAAACTAATAACTTGTTTGTGTTAAATGTAAAGTACGGGTAAAACGGTTGATTTTTGTGATCGTAGGCAATTCACATGTAAATAATACATTTTATTTCAGTATGCGCTAATTAATATAAAAATGACTCAGAAAGTGTATATTTGTATATTTGTTCAGACTTAAAGTAGTGTGTATGTGTTATGAGAGTGACGGTGATCATTTTGTACAGTAAAACGGTTTAATTTTAAAAGATACTAATATAACAGTAAAGACTACAGATGTGTTAATAGTGTATTTTGTGATATAAGTATAAAGTGATGATGATATGATGTCAATAAATAGACGCTACAAGTTGCGTTTGAGGAGACACTCATCTTTTCTTGTGTTTACTTCTCCTGATAATTCAGGGGGGTTTTGTAATCTGTTTACGTGTTCCACGCCCGGGACTCGTAGCAGATACATTGTATTATCCCAGCTGCTTGCAAGCGATTTAAATCTGAAAATGGACCTTGTGTGTGTTTGATTGTGCTAATCGATTGTTCACAGTTTAGCTTAATGTCCAATCTTTTTACACTTCCTGCATGTTGCGGTTGCAGCCGGGCAGTGTAGTGGCGGACCACTCTTAGCTGGGACGTATTGCTTAGCTTCTTTGACAAGCTATCCAACTCATAGAAACTTAAATTGTACCTTTTTTTGAGGCGGATGAGACGGGTTCCAGCTGATGGATGAACAGGGCAGGTGAGCAGAGCAAGACAAGCAGCAGACAGGTAAGTAGGTTGGTAGTAGCAGCAGACAAAGCATGGACTCCAGTAATCCAACAAACGATTGGTAAGTGGTTGAAAAAGGGTAGTGGTTAAAGAAGGCACAACTTAATATAAAAAATAATGTCCAAATAGCGTTCAACAATGATTCAATTGTTTCAACATAGATTATTTAGCGATTCAAATAGTCATGTAAAGAACTGTATGCTTAATACATTCCAACAGCTTCCTATGTTCCTTTGTTTGAGAAAGGTGAGAGGTGGCCATCTTTATCTTCAATCATTCTCACCGACTGTCAAAATAAAAGTCCCTACAAAATAAAGGACCCTTATCTAACAAAACATACCCATGCTCCAATAGCAAAATAATTTAGATTAACCTAAACTCAAAAATTTCTCCTACATAGCCGGCCCCTTATAGCTATTGCAGGAAGCAAGCTATAACTAACTAAAAGTCATTTTCCAAGAAGCCATATATTATTCCCTTAAGTTCATTATGCATTATTCACAAGGATAAATGCGTGCAAAGATTCAGTGTATGCATCTGTATGACAATGTGTGCACGTGCACAAGTTCATTCAGATTTCACTCAGCTTTAGATTGCTGGCCTTCTACTAGCAAGCAGATCTTACTGATAGGTCTTTCAAGCTGGCTTGTTTTGGTTTGAAGCCGTACACTGCGGACCAAGCCTTTGGAGTCAGGGAAGGTTTCAGTAACTCTAGCCAGCATCCATGATCCTCTTGGCGGCATGCTGTCAGCTACTAGCACGATGTCTCCTGGACAGAAGTTGCGTCTGGCACGAGACCATTTTTGCCGTGTTTGCAGAAGAGGGAGATACTCTCGGACCCAGCGTTTCCAAAATAAGTCTGCAATGTACTGGATTTGTCTTCAACGATGTCTGGTGTAAAGATCTTCCTTCACAAACAAACCTGGAAGTAGAACAGGCTGCACCTTAAGCTGCAGTATATGGTTAGGCGTTAACGGCTCCAAGTCATTTGGGTTATCAGAAACAGTTGTGAGTGGACAGCTATTGAGAATGGCCTCAACCTCACACATCACTGTCTGAAGGCCTTCATCATCCAGATACTGCTGGCTGGTGACTGACCGTAACGTCGTTTTGATCATGCGAATCAACCTCTCCCATATCCCTCCATAATGGGCACCATGGGGAGGGTTAAATGTCCATTTCACTCCCTTTTGGAGCAGGCTTTTTTCAATTTGTTGCATGTTCCAACATTTCAAGGACTCTTTTAGTTCCTTTTCAGTGGCAACAAACTTTGTTCCATTGTCTGACCACAACTCAGATACTGGACCTCTTCTGGCAATGAAACGTCTGAATGCATGAATGCAAGAGTCGGTATCAAGGGAATGTGCAACCTCCAAGTGTATTGCACGGCTGGCAAGACATGTGAAAATCACGCCATATCGTTTTACAATGCTGCGGCCTCTTTTTACCTCTAATGGCCCAAAATAATCAACTCCTACATGCGTGAAGGGCGGAAGGTCAGGGGTCAACCTGTCAACTGGCAAGTCTGCTATCTTTTGTTCACCTGTGCTCAACTTGACTCTTCTGCATTTGGTGCATTCATAGACTACCTTTCTGGCCAGAGTGTTGACGCAAGGAATCCAATATCTTTGAGTTTGGAGAGCATGAAATTTCTTCCACCGTGTTCAACTTCTTGATGGATGTGCTGAAGTAAGAGTTTGGAAGCGTGATGGTCCTTAGGGAGAATAGCAGGGTGTTTCTGCTCAGTGGGCATTGACATTTTACTCAGACGCCCACCAACTCTTAAGATGCCTTTGGCCATCAGAGGATCTAACTTGTAGATGGAGCTGTTTCTGTTTACATTTTGCATGCCTTTCTGCAAACAGGCTATTTCTTGTGGGAATCCAAGCTTTTGGCAAATTGTAAGATTGCGACCTCAGCATCCTCTAGATCACCGATTGATAGAACATGTGGACCCGTCTTTTCATGTTTTCATTTTCTTGTGGTTATGATATGTCTGTTTAGATCTTTCTTGCCATTCTTAACCCTCTGGAGTCTGAGGCTGATTTGGGGCCTGGAGAACTTTTGACATGCCCTGACATTTGTGCTTTTTTCAGTTGTTCATAAACATATTAATGGAAAAAGTGTCATTACACTGTATTCAGCACAAACTAGGCTACAATAATATGTGAGGAACATGTATGTACATGTTTGTGTTTTTGAAGGAATAACATTTATGCGTGGTTGTTGAAAAAACAAAAAACTTAAGTCACTGAAATAAGGCCAAAAAAAGTATAATAAATCTGTGTTCATAAGACTTTAGGGTATTGGAGGTTGTAGACTAGAGTTTTTGCTTCAAATTATGTAAAAATTATGCTGCCTACTCCTTCATATAAAACAATATACTGATTTAGTTTTTGTAAGACACTTTTTGCCAAGAAACACAGTATGCGAGGAGGCGTGAATCACCACTGAAAATGGGCCATTCTCACCTGAGAAGACAAAAGAATTGGATAGTAATGAGCTGAAATGACTTGCACATTAATGAGGCATTTCAGTCAGGTAGGCTGTGAAAAAAAACCTTCTGTGATGTCTCAAGCTCATTATGATATATGAAACATACAGAAAAATATTATTACAATATAAAGTAATGGTTTTATATTATACTTTAAAATATAATGTATTTCTGTGATGCAAAGAGTCTGAATATAGACTTTTAGTTTAAAAGCATGCACATTTGGAGAAATATTGGATTCTCATATGCTTATGTCAATTTTCTATACAGAGGAGTTATATTAACTTAATATTCATTGTCATTACTATGAGCGCTGGTGTTTTCAATTCATCCTTGAAGTCGGAGGGCGCTCTGTGCATTTTAGTCCACAAATTCATCTAAAAGAAGAAGAGGCTATTCCATGAATGGAGTTTCCAATTCATACAGCAGCAGGAGGGCGCTAAAGAAACAAAAACTCATCTAAACTTCATCTGTAGAAGACAAGTAAACAGGAAGTAACTGCATGTCTTCTAGAGATCGCTAACCATGACTTTTACATCCAGATAAACACTTTTCAAGACAATAAATACACGATTGAGATAATGAATGCATGTATTGACTGAATTAGCGTCTGAATAGCGCTGGCTCCGTGGGCGTGGCTGCATTAGCAGATAATGAGCTGAATCACGGATTTCTGACATGGCTCTCTTTTCATACAGATTACATAAACAAAGAAGGTTTGTTTTCGATTTGACTTACATGATTTAAAACCTGACATCTTAACGTTTTTTTTTAGACATAAGTGTAATTTTTTTGTCATTAGTATTCACTAAGTTACAGTTCATTTTCTGAGAACTATCAGATTGGAGATCGTTCAGAGGGAGATGAGAGATCACACATCATGCTAGTTTTCTTTATTTTACAAAAAGCACAACATTCTGTTTTTACTCTGAGTGTACACAAATGAAAGAAGATATTCCACAGATTAAAATGGTGTATAACTCTTAATTGTATGTGCAACATTGACGGAGTATTTTGAGTCTCTTTCACACTGATAAGAAAAAAACCACGGTGGTATCGCCGGCGATACCGTCAGACCTCAGAGTGTTAAGTAGTTTCTACAGAACAGACTTGAACCTCAGGAACCATGCCACAGCTTTCTTGAGCCTCATTCAAGTTGAGAAGTAATTCATGAGGTAAGTAGTGGTGTCACAGTTTTCCTTCACAGCAGCATTGACAGTGACAACTCCTTTTCTTAATTCAGGGTCATCTTGAGAGAGAATGGGTTCAGATGGTAGCTCTGGCCAACGATGAGATGGTTCCTTTAGAAAGTCTGGGCCACTGATCAATGTTGTACTTTTCAGGAGTGCGTTGACATGTAATCCCCGAGAGGTGTAATCAGCGGGATTGAGTTTGGTGCCTATATACTTCCATTGTTAGACATCTGATGCACTTCTGATGACATTTACATGATTTGCCACAAAAGTTAGGAATCTTCTGCTTTCATTCCGGATGTACCTTAGAACAGTCATACTATCTGTCCAAAACAGAGACCTTTCCAATTCCATATGCAACTTCTCAGATAGCATCTTTTCTATTCGTACGGCCAAAACTGCAGCAGTAAGTTCCATTCGTGGTGTGGTCATCAGTTTTAAGGGAGCAGCTTTGGCCTTTCCCATTATAAAGGTGACGTGGACCTTGTTGCTACTGGTCAACCTAAGATACATAACTGTTCCATACCCAAGGTCACTCGCATCACAGAAGTGGTGCATCTGTGCCGTTTTGACATCTCCAATGTTGTTTGGTACAAGACATCGATTGACCTTGAACTCCCTCACTCTTGGAAGATCTTGCCACCATTGCTTCCATTCTTGAGCATGGACCTCTGGCAATTCTTTATCCCATCCAATGTTCTGCTTGCATAACTCTTGCAAGATGTGTTTTGCTGGAAAGGTGAGAGGTGCAATGAATCCAAGTGGGTCATACATAGAACGGACCATGGACAGAATCCCACGTCTGGTGCATGGATGCTCCTTTATTTTAACCTGGAATGTGAAAGTGTCTTCCTTAACACACCACTGCACATTGAGAGCTCTTTCAATACAGCTCTGTTGTTACTAATCCATTTGGTCAGCTTAAAGCCTCCAGTTGCACAGAGTGATTTCAGCTCTTTACAAAGTCTAATGGCATGGTCCTCTGTGTCCACTGCCTTTAAAAAAAACATCCACATAGAAGTTGTTCTTGACTGTGCTAGTTACATCGGCTGAGAAGCACCCTTTGTTATCCTCAGCTGTCCTCTTTAAAGCATAATTTGCACAGCTAGCCGATGATGTTGTGCCAAAAAGATGTACGATCATCCTGTACTCTTTCAGTGGCTGACTAAAGTCTCCATTTGGCCACCAAAGGAAGCGCAAGAAGTTCACATGATTGAGATGGGACCTTTACTTGATAGTACATTTTCTCCACATCAGCCATGATAGCGATGTTGTCAAGACGGAAACGGACTAAGACCCCAATTAAGCTGTTTGTAAGATTGGGACCTTGAATGAGTTCGGTGTTCAGTGAGGCACCCTGATGAGCTGCAGAGCAGTCAAATACCACATGCAAGCTCCCCTTTCTTTGGGTGAAACACACCATGGTGTGGAATGTACCACACTTTCCCATTTTCCTGCATCAACTGGTCTTGGGGTACAGGTTCAGCATATCCACATGATAGGACCATTTCCATGAATGCCCTATACTCATTATGAAAGTCACTACTCCTTTGCAACTTTCTTTTTAAAGACAATGCTCGTTGCTCTGCCATGTGACGGTTGTTTGGCATCATAGGATTATCCTTCTTGAATGGCAAAGGAAATTGATAATGTCCATCCAAAATTTCAACAGAGCTGTCCATTATCTGCATGAATTTGTGGTCTTCTACCAACATTTGTTTCTTCTCCTCAAAAGTCTTTTCTGGGAAATCATGGTTGTATTGCTAAAGTTCACTCAGATTATCAACAGAAATCCGATGTGCATGAACACATTTCTGACCTTGCTTGTTGATGCATGCATCCTCATTGTGGAGAAGTCCATTCACCACCCAACCTAGCAGTGTTTTAATAGCAAAGGGTCCATTACCCTGGCTATTGATAATTTTCCAAGGTTCCATCACTTTGGGTGCATTAATCCCAATCAGAAGGTCAATCCCAGCATTAATGTTGGGAATATCAACGTCTTGAAGATAAGGCCATTTTCGAATATCTTCTTGTCTAGGGATATGTTCCCTGTTGACTGGAATTTCTTGCTGAGTGTAAACTTCAGGTAACTTTATGAATTCCTTTCCTTCCAAGCTACACACTTCCAGTCCCTTGACTACCAGGCTGTTAACAAATTTCTTTTGCCCCATAGTGCGCAGAAGTATATGTGACCCGTCACGGAAACCAGGGACACAAGTCGGCAGCACAACTTTCAAGCAAAATGAGAAAGAAGCATTTTTTTTTTCAAAATTGGTGATTTTCGTTTTTTTGCAGAATCTGTTAGTTGAGATCATGAAGAAGCCTTTCCGTGTTTGAGATAGCAGTATTGGTATATTTAAAAGCGTACATTTTGAGGTTGAAATTGGCTTGTTTTTCGGAAATTCTAGCACGCAGTAGGGGCGTGTCATGTCTGTGTGTATTTCCATACTGGGAAGCGTGGCTACTTATTATGCAGCGCTCTGGCCGGCTCTAGCTGATATCAAAATTCAATGAAGAACCGTGGCCGTTACACCGAAAATGTTTTGAAGTACTTCTTCGACAAGCCGGATGCTTATGAACAAGCGCTTACTGATTCTGAAGACGATCTGAGTGACGATGAAAGCGGCATAATAAGACATTACCTCTCTGGAGTCGGGTAACACGCCGGCGCATTTTGCAGGATTTTTTTCACATTGCAGCAAAACAGACTTAAAATACTCGGTCATTTTTTGTCATAGAGACATAACTAATATCAATTGAAACTATAGAATGTCTTCTTTTATTTGTGTACACTCAGAGTAAAAACAAAATGTTGTGCTTTTTGTAAAATAAAGAAAACTAACATGATGCGTGATCTCTCATCTCCCTTTGAACGAAGTCCAATCTGATAGTTCTCAGAAAATGAACTGTAACTTAGTGAATACTAATCATAAAAAAATTATACTTGTGTCTGAAAAAAACGTTGAAATGTTTTAAATCGTGTAAGTCAAATCGAAAAAACATTCTGTGTTTATGTAATCTGTATGAAAAAAGAGCCATGTCAGAAATCTGTGATTCAGCTCATTATCCGCTAATGCGGCCACGCCTACGGAGCGAACGCTATTTAGATGCAAATTCAGTCAATACATGCATTCATCGTCTCAATCGTGTATTTATTGTCTTGAAAAGTGTTTTGAATAGCCATAGTTAGCGATCTCTGGCCTCTGTTAGTCCAGTTAGTTGCTGGATTGCCTATTCTTCTTTAACAGCCTTCTCAGCTGAGAAAATTTCATTTCATGATTATAGTGACCAAAATGATCACGGTTATCACAGAATCCTGTTCAAAAAGTAAATTCACCAAGTTTCATGTGGAAAACCAGCAAATAACAAATAAAATTAGCATCAATATGTACTTTTTCTTTACATAAACATTAAAATAATAACATTAAAAATGGTGGGCAGATTTTAAAGTTGTCTTACAACAATCTACAATGCACAAGTTCAAATAGAGTTTTGACAAAAAAAGTCACATATTTCAGCCTCTAAATCATTTTTATAAAAGTCAAAAAAGATAAATTACTGACATTTATAATGCACATTAACCTTTATTATTAATAGTATGCGGTCCATGCAGCTTTACAGGGGGTATGGTTTATCTAAATGAGATGTAAATGAGCCCTATTGTCACTCCCAGCAGGTGAGAACAGGTGAGAACTGCAACTTTAGAGGCATTTTTCTCCCTATAGAGCTTTCTTGAATGCCTACCTTCAAATGGCCACAACTTCTCCAAACATTATCAGATTTCCATGTGTCACACATCGTTGGAAAGTTTGGTGACTACACTTTCAGAATCTGTGAATAACTCAAAATGCCCCAGAACCGACTTGTGTCCCTACTTTCAGTGACTGGTCACATATGTTGATGTTTCCCATTAACATTCAAGTTCCTCCTAAGTTGTTCTGTGCAGAATGTTGCGGAGCTCCCTGGGTCAAGGAAAGCGTATGTCTGAACTATATGATTTGAATTACTCATTTTGACTTGAACTGGTATTTTTGCAAGTGCACAGTGTTCATCACTATAATCGGGTGCTTCTGTTTTCAGTGAAACCAACTGAGTGAAACCAACTCACTGCCCTTTTATCTGAAGGACCTGCATTACTCTGCTCTTTCGATACGTTTTGAGGTATATGTAAGATAGTGGGATGTAATTTTGAACAAATTGAACAGGTTTGTCTATTTTTGCAAGTCAAACTCGTGTCCTTTAGCAAGATAACCAAAGCAGACACCTTTAGTCTTTAGCAGCTCAACTCGTGCGTTGTGGGACTTCATCAGCTCTTGACATGACACGATCTCATGCTCACTATTACAGACAGGACAGAGTTTTGATGAACTGTTTTTGGGCACATTGGATACTTGCATTGTGCTCTCTTTGTTGTTCTTTGGTGCAACTGATACTGTTGTGGTGAAACTGCTCCCTCTGCTCATCTGCATGGAACTCATTGACTTGCTACTGTTAGCGGCTGCTTTTGGTGACCTTCTGTTTGAGGAGCCGTTTTGGAGGTTACCGAAGACTGGGTCTTGTAGAATTCTGGCCTGCCTTTCCAGGAAGAGAACAAAGACCAGAAAACGTGGCTCTTGCTCCTGTTCGTTCCATGATGTCAAAGGCATGTGATCTCCATTTTTCTTTCACTTTGTAAGGCACCTTGGAAATAAAGAGCCTCAGATTTAATGGAAGTTTCAGCTCGTCCAAGTACCTTAAGGTACGCATTACATTGCAGCATCCACGGAGGAAAAGAGCATAACTGTACAAAGCTTCTCCATTGTCTGATGGGATGTTATTCCAATTTAAGGCTTTATCCATATAAGCATTAGTAATTTTAAATTAATCTCCAAAATGAAGTTCCAAACGCCGTTTTGCCTCTGCATATCCTCTATCTGAATCCATATGAAGGCAACTTCTGACCAGTTCCTTAGGTTGGCCAGAGGTGTATTGCTCAAGGTAATACAGTCTGTCTTGGCTATTGCTGGTGTTTTTCTCAATAGAGTGTTCAAATGCCTGCATAAATGGTCTGAAGTTCAGAGGTTCACCACTAAACATGGGATGAGATTAAAGGCGTATGTGGAAAGGAAGTACCTGTAGCTGCTTGACTGGTCGGATTGGCTTGAAAGGTCTGAACAAGCCTTTGCGACCTCCACGGTCTTGTATCCTGTGTTAAAACCTTTTCCAATGGTGTTTTGGGACCAGTAGAAATTCTTGCGTATTCCACTGGTTCTGGATGAACATGTTCCTTGGTTCTGTCATAATTGCTCTCCAGATACGCATTCATGCCATTTCCTGGCAATTCTGAAACTTCTGTCGATATGATTTTAGAGTTCTTAGATTCAGCATCAATGCTCTGTAACACTCGCACCTTTGCATTAGCTGCGGCCAACTCTGTTTCAAGTTCAACTCTTTCCATTGCATTTTGCACTTTAATTTTTTCCATTTCCAAGGCGTGTTTTTTCTTCAGTACGTTGCAATAGAGCTGCCTTCAGCTTCAGCTTTTAAACGTGCGGAAGACACTGACGAAGATTTTGAGGCAACACTGGCACCAGAACATGAAGGTTCTATTCTACTGGCATGTGCTGCCACAATGGATATACTGTCAAAAGGAGACACCACAGTTTGGGATTCATAGCTTTGAGCACTCTTCCACATTTCTACCTCATTCAAAAATGTTTCAAAAGTTTGCATCTTTGGTTGATACCAATCATCATTGTCACTTTTTTTTTTTTTTCCTCTTCCTCATACAACACTGATTGATGCACATCTTTAAACTCGTCCAATGCCACATGGAGCTGTTCAATGCCTGTATCAACAGCTTCAATATCTCCACCTTTTAATAATTCCTTTAATTCATTCATTTTGCATGTACACACACCAAGTTTTCCTCTACGAGTTGCACAAAGCTCTTTAAGTTTGTCATCAGCCATGTTTTGAGAACAACAACAACAAAAAACTTATTTTCTTTTTTCTTTTCAAAAAATTAAACAGCACAGTTATCTTCAACTCAGTTGATTCTCATGGCTTCGTTTAAGCTGTATATGCATGAACAACAAAATCATGGTCCGCTCCAATAGCAAATCCAGTAACAAACGATAATGCATTCCAATAGTGAACTTGAAAAGGTAAATTCTCAAAAGATCCAAAAATTCGTCAACTCCAAGTATAAAAAAAAACAAAAAAAAAAAAAAAAAACACCTTCATTAGAAGTTAAACAAATGCTTCCATGGGTTCCAAACAATTCAATTGTGAAGCAGTGTAAATGGTTGCAAAGTTCTTTACTAAATGTAGTGGCGGACCACTCTTAGCTGGGACGTATTGCTAGTGATGGCCGATTTCGAAACACATGCTTCATGAAGCTCCGAAGCTTCATGAATCATTTGTTTCGAATCAGTGATTCGGAGCGTGTATCAAACTGCCAAAGTCACGTGATTTTAGTAAACGAGGCTTCATTACGTCATCACTGTTTCGAAACATTTCAAAACAGTTTGAAATTTCAGAGGTTCACCGGTAGAGGGCGATGATAAAGTTAACCCATGAATCATGCAGATTCACCTGAGAAGCATTGAACAAGTGTCTATGGGTTTTACCTGATCTCTGATCAGTTTTATAAATTTGTAGATGTTTTAATTAGACATTAGAATAATTAAAATGAATAATGGTTATTATTAATCTCTTATTGGCCTGTTTAGCTTGAGCCATGGAACAGAGAAACAAGCCTTGAAAATTGATAAAAGAACAGATATACAGTCACTCTATATGTAGCCTAATCTTATTAGAGAATTAGTTAATTGCATTTAATAGATTTTACTTTCAATAAAACATTTGCAATAGATTTGTAAAAGGTGTTTTTACTGCATGTTTAGTTTGAGTTTTGTTGCATTTACACTCTTTTGACCACTAGGGGTCACCGTGGAGTCAAGTGTCAGATTGTTTCGAAGCCTCGAATCATCACGGCACATTTGATTCAACTGCTTCAGTGTTTCACGAAGCCTCGCTCTGCCCATCACTACGTATTGCTTAGCTTCTTTGACAAGCTATCCAACTTATCCAATTTTACCTTTTTTGAGGCGGATGAGACGGGTTCCAGCTGATGGATGAACAGGGCAGGTGAGCAGAGCAAGACAGGCAGCAGACAGGTAAGTAGGTTGGTAGTAGCAGACAAAGCTTGGACTCCAGCAATCCAACAAATGATTGGAAATTGGTTGAAAAAGGGGGGTGGTAAAGAAGGCACAACTTAATATAAAAAATAATGTCCAAATAGCATTCAACAGTGATTCAATTGTTTCAATATACATTCTTTAGCGATTCAAATAGCGATGTAAAGAACTGTATGCTTAATACGTTCCAACAGCTTCCTATGTTCCTTTGTTTGAGAAAGGTGAGAGGCGGCCATATTTATCTTCAAACATTTGCACCGACTGTCAAAATAAAAGTCCCTACAAAATAAAGGACCCTAATCGAACAAAACGTACCCATGCTCCAATAGCAAAATAATTTAGATGAACCTAAACTCAAAAATGGCTCCTACAGGCAGTTTGTAGCATTAGCTAAGTGTGCCTCTGATCCATAGAGAAAGCGAGTAGACTTCCCGAGTAAAAGTGCACATGGCGATTTCCCTATTGTTCTGTGTTTTACTATGTGCTGCACCACTTGTACAGGGGTGGCAACTTGGCGGGAATTTAAAAAGGATTTAGCCTAATCGCAAGCAGATTCAATCTGCAATCTTTCCAGTGTGAGATCAGTTTCTAGTAAATGTCTCTCATGTAAACAACATTCTTAGTAATGTTACTGCTTAGAATTTAATTATTCACCTGAAGAGGGCACTGTATTGCTTTGATATTAATGTAGAGGCCTTGTCTCTGTATCTGTTTGTGTGTGTGTGTACTGAATGTATTTAGAATATTTCATTAATTCATTGAGCTGTCATAGCAGGAGAGTTTTAGTTATCTGTTCTCTCAATGAAGTGTGGTGCAGATTTTTGTCATGACTTAATATTTCAGATACACAGGTAAATCAACACAATAAAAATTAGATATGGATTTCCAGTTTCTCTCTCACAACCAACAACATAGACTTCACAGACATTTACCAAATCTAAGCAGCATTATAGCATTTCACATTCTTTACATCTACATTTTTTTCATTTAGCTGATTAGTTTTATAATTTACAAATGAGTAACATTCCAAGCAATTTATCATAATGTTTGTAGTTCTCAATGCTAAGTTTCAGGTATACGCTAGCACACAAGCAAGACCAGAAATAAAATACAGAAAAGAAGAAAGAAACTTTTATTAAGCAGGCCTGATTAGTGGCAAGAGGTGTGTCTTCTGCTGTTTCTTGAAATGATGAATTATGATACAAATGTGTGTCTTAATATGTTCCATTTTTAAAAACCTCCCATGCAACATTTTAATAGTTTTAATAGCAGAGCTATGGTGAAATTCTGAAGTCTGAAGAATGCCGTTCTGAAATTAGAGGAGGGAACTGAACAAAAAGGGATTTATTAAACTGTCATGCTATGAATGAAGAACAATTCAGACAGAACCCTGACTGTTTAAATTTAGCCCTCTAAATTGGCCAGAGCAGTTTTCCTCAGTGCTTCATCCAGAGCATAATTCACCAGGAAGAAAGGAGATAACAGACCAGAGACAGAGGAGACTCTGACATTCAAATAGAGGTGAATGCATAAGTAAAGCCTTTCTTTAAGAAGCGCCTGTTGAATAATTCAGAAGAGCTTTTGGCTACAGTCCATTTACAAGGATGCTCAATCTTATGAAACCATAACTCAAAGGGCACCATGTAAACTGGAGCATTTTGAAATGAACAAATTTTACCAACTGCAAGATTTCTGAATCGGTGGAAATGTCTTGAAAGTATTGCTGTAATGTGTTTATTTGACAAAGCTCCCAGAATTGATTTATTATTCGGTTAGTATGGGACATTTCATTCTTTATATGTTCAATGACAACAACTTTTCAGAGACCTTATTTAATATTTTGACCCATCAATTTAAAGGATGTTCCCTTGTGAGTTAGCTAGTGGCAAAGTGTCTGTCATAACAAGCCTGTGTAAATAATACTTCCTCACCATGATACCATGGTAACTGCACACTGTCTCACAGATAGTTTACTAACTATAGCGTCAGTATGTACTAGTGACATGAACAAATTATCACATTCAAACTGGAAAAAACCCCAATAGACCTCATTTGACTTTTTATTTAAAAAGAGACATGTATGTTGCTGGTGCAGGGAGGGATTGCATTAAAGGATTAGTTCACTTTTAAAGGGATACTCCACCGTTTTTTCATATTAATCTATGTCATTCCCTTAACTAAGACGAGTTGATACATACCTCTCTCGTCTCAGTGCGTGCACTAAATCGCTCTGTCTTGCGGCGAAACTTTGTTAGCACTTAGCTTAGCCCAGTTCATTCAATAGGGGCCAAGCAGAGAAGCTACCAAACACCTCCACATTTTCCCTATTTAAATACAGTTACTCGAGTAGTGTAACTCGACCTAGGACGGTGACACAAAACAAAACATTGCGCTTTTCTAAGCGTGTAAAATGGATAACTATATTGTATGGTGGAATACCATAGCAAGTGCCCGGGAGCACTTTGACTATGTATCAACTCGTCTTAGTTAAGGGAATAACATAGTTTAATATAAAAAAAAAAGATGGAGTATCCCTTTAAATAAACTTTTGCTGATTTTTTATTTATTTACCCCCATGTCATCCAAGATGCCCATGTCTTTCTTTCTTCAGTCGAAAAGAAATTAAGGTTTTTGATGTAAACATTCTAGGATTTTTCTCCATAACATTCATTTCAATGGGCACCAAACGGTTGAAGGTCCAAATGGCAGCTTCAGTGCAGCTTCAAAGGGCTTTAAACGACACCAGACGATACCAGGCGATGAATAAGGGTCTTATCTAGCGAAAAGATCGGTTATTTAAAAAATAAAAAATAAAAAGTTTAAGTTTTATAAGCACAAATGCTGGCTTTGCTCTTTTCTCCGATGCGCATTCGTGACGTCACGTAATACGCAATTACGTTGAAAAGGTCAAGGTTGACGTAGGCGTAGCAACCACAGTTTCATTAGCTCAGGATTGTGTATAGGAAATCTCTGAAAAGTCACAAATTTCTGTCCTGACAAAAATTTTCTTTTAGGCTTTCTAATATTAAAACACCCAGGATACGCACACCTTTCAAGCATGAGTTTAAAATATTCTAACTGACCGCCAGAGTGAGGTTTTTTTAAGGCGACCCTTATTTTAGAATTTTGTTTCCATGGCGACACTTGCGTGTCACGAGCGCTGAACGTAGTCACAATAACACTGTATGAGAGATGGATCACTATTATTTTGTTTTTCCTTTTTTATTTAAAATATTCGCAAACTTGCTTACAATTATATGATATTCCGATTCTCAAATATGTGTGAGTGAGTGTGTTTTGTTTTTTAAAAACTTTTATAAATGATCTTTATCTTGATCTATAATGTGAGATGGGCGCCGCCATCTTAGTTTGCACTGCAGTTCACAGAGTTCTGTCAGTCTGATTTACAGCAGGTGAATACATCAGTTTCTCCTGAAATATATGCAAGTAAGTGGCTGGTGAACTGGAAGAATAAGAGAGTAAACTTTATAGTTACTTAGACCCATTATGTACGGTGGCCGAGAGAGCTCAACGCGCTGCAAATAAAGAAAACATCTTCATCAGTTTGACAACACATGCGCTGCAAACTCCACAACACTTACAAATAGACAAACACGCTGCAAATAAAGAAAACATCTTCATCAGTTTGACAACACATGCGCTGCAAACTCCACAACACTTACAAATAGTGAAACGCGCTGCAAATAAAGAAAACGTGGAGTTTGCAGCGCGTGTGTTGTCAAACTGATGAAGATGTTTTCTTTATTTGCAGCGCATTTGTCTATTTGTAAGTGTTGTGGAGTTTGCAGCGCATGTGTTGTCAAACTGATGAAGATGTTTTCTTCATTTGCAGCGCGTTGAGCTCTCTCGGCCACCGTAATTATGTGTGTCTGATATGAATAAATGTCGGCAAATTATATTTGAATTCACTTTTTATTGATGATTCCACTGACGTCTGACATCAGTGTGTGTTTTATAAACTCCAAATGTATTGTTTAATGGTGCTTATGCGTATTTAAATATCTGAAACCTTAAAAGAAACATTATGTGGCTGAAAACACTGCATAGCTGTGATGACAGAGAGCGCGCGTCCGTCTCGCAGCCAGAGCGCGAAAGCACAGTTTGAATCTAGCAGTTATGTGACGTCGCTGAACATTCTAAATCCCATATGTGGAACCGTACGCCCAGGGGCACAGAAATAAACATCCCATATGTGGGAACGTACCGCTCAAAGGATTAAACAATAAACTGACACAAAGACATTTGAATATGTGTATACGATCCTCCTTCCGCACATTTGTAATGTAAACACTGACTCGATACTTCCGCCTACGTCAACCCTGACCTTTTCAACGTAATTGCGTATTACGTGACATCACGAACGCGCATCGGAGAAAAGAGCAAGCCAGCATTTGTGCTTTACAAAACTTAAACTTTTTTTTTTTTTTTTTTAAATGACCAATCGTTTCGCTAGATAAGACCCTTATTCATCGTCTGGTATCGTCTGATGTCGTTTAAAGCCCTTTGAAGCTGCACTGAAGCTGCCATTTGGACCTTCAACCGTTTGGTGCCCATTGAAATGAATGATATGGAGAAAAATCCTAGAATGTTTACATCAAAAACCTTAATTTCTTTTCGACTGAAGAAAGAAAGACATGGACATCTTGGATGACATAGGGGTGAGTAAATTATCAGAAAAAGTTTTATTTAAAAGTGGAGTAATCCTTTAAGGCCATTTATATCTTGGCAAGGCAATGAGAAATTTAAATATTTCCATTCATGAGCAAGTGCAGTTGGGTGGGGTGAAGACAGCTACTGAAGTGATAAAACCCTATACTTCCATTATATTTATATTTTATGCCAGAAATATTGCATAAAATAGCTATTTATTCATGCTAAAAAATTGTTGGAGTGTGGAGTAAGATGAACCTGTGGATAAGTTGCCCCACCCTCTGTATTAGGAATGCACAGTATACTGGTACTGGAAAAATACGTTATAAAAAATAAGTTATATTTCAAACAGTACAATATCAGTACAATTTGCTCAGTTCTGTATTTATACGCTGCTGTTCTGAAGTTCGCTGCTATGCAGCAAGTGTACTACCCAAACTGACGCAAAACCAGAAAATGAACATGATGGATCAAACCGATAAAACTCACTCTACAAGCCTGAAACTAATAAATAAAGAGCAGTAGTAGTGAAATATGGCATTACTTTGCTTACAAAAGGGATTAAAAAGGTGAACCAACAGAGCTGAATGCACCAATCTGTAAATGCTGCTATAAATCATGTGTTGCCATGGAAGGCAACACATCAAAACTTGCCAAGCATTTATTGCTTGTTCCTCCTTACTCGATAAGTGAGTGCATCATTCAACTGATTTAATTTAGACTTTTATTCAGAACATTGATCAACACACATACATAACAGCGTATCTATTAAATAAGAATCACTAAACATGAAAGCTCAAACGAGCGAGCGTGACACGCTAGAACCAATGAAGTTTAGGTCTCATAATATTTGCACTTGTGTTTACTTTCAAACAATTATATTAATTGAATTTGAAAAGAGGGAAAGATCTGGAGATGGGATACAGCAATGAAGAGTTAAAAAAATTCCTTCTTAATTCAGCAATCTTCTTTGATCCTAGATTTAAGAACAAGATTTAAGAATTTGTAACTTAGGGAGAAGGAAGTGATGGAAATATTTGTGCAAAAAGCTTGTGGGCAGTACAGATATTTTCTGCACTGCCCCTTTATTTATTTTTACTTTCTCTGTCACCCCCTCCCAAACATTTTTATGGGGGGAAGTTTTAGAGACTGGAGGCATGTTCAACTGACCAGAAACATTAAGTTCCCATTGGAGGCAGTCCTTGCGGGTGGATCTTCCAAAGAGTGTGTGTTTCCGGTAATTGTGGCGAGGAGGTGGTGCTACCTGGTTAGCCTGTTGCTAGTGGGTGTTCTCCTTGGCCAGCGAATGCTCTTTGTCAAGTTTGGGACTGGACTGGTGTTTAACACCATAATCCCAAAATCGGTGGCTTGGTGGAGCAGTAAAATGAAGGAGCAATATAGGCTGATGCCGCCGATGTACCTGAGTCACTCTTAAGCCGTGTGCACACTGCAATTTATAATAGTCCTTTACGATTGTTGCTTATCAGACTGTACGAACATGATCCTCATGTCACACTGTGGGATCTCAGCTGTCATTTATGTCAGACTGTACATGTCACAGACACACCAGGCTCCACAGTCACCCAATCATGATGCACTCCCTCACCAGAATACTAACCATCCACACCTGACACTCATCAGCACCATCATCACTGGCACTACTTAAGACACAACAGCACACTCAGACACTGTCCGGTCTTGTTAATGCATATCTACCTGTTATGCTTACCTCAAGGACTCCACTGACAAATACTTAAGTGTCTACAGTGTTCTCCTCATCTCCCGTGAGTGTCTCTGTGTCTGGTCTGCTCCTCATCTCCCTGCCATCCACGATCCCTGGGAAAAACAAGACAAGTATCAGTTCTACGATCACTCCTGCCACTAATTATACCTGCCATCACTCACCTGCACCCCGTTTCTGGTTGTTCAATAAACTCTGTTTATATTCTACCTGTGTC